>NC_044037.1:238108698-238121198 GCF_901765095.1 Microcaecilia unicolor
ACCCAGCATTCAAATTCTTGCATGGTGCTCACCTAAAAGTTTTTTGCTATTTTTCTGCATTGGGGCAGAATAGCCTTATTACCATTCCATTTTGTATATTGTGCACTAGTGTCTAATGTGAGGTTTTGTGCAGGGTTATTTTCTACACAAAACTATTTTCTGCATCATCTCCTGGATTCTATATAGCGCGACACATGTTGCGCACACAAATCCGGTCATATTCCGGATTTGCATGTGCATCTTAATTAGTTAACAAGCCAATCAGTACTCATAATTGTCACTTAAGAATTATTGACACTAATTGGCATTAGAGTTTATGTGACAACTGTCTAACCGTATTCTGCAACATGATTCACATAAATCTAAATTGCATAGTTGAAAATGGGGCGTACCCATGTCATGGACTGAGCTGGTCATGGGCATTTTTCAAATCTATGTGCAGTTTACGCCTAATGTAGGCATCAGGATCTACACCAAGTTTTACTTGCCCATGACTAAATTTAGTTTGCAGATAGGCGCTTGGCATATTCTATAAAATATTTAAGTGTACTTTATACAATATGCCTAGGTGTTTTTTTTCTATGTAGATTTTCAGGCGCCATGCATAGAATCTAGCAGCTTTTGCTCAGACATCACGCTAATTGCATGCTATCATCTGCGCTGACTTTCTACATCGGTACCTCTGTTAGATGTTTAAGACAAGCTTTACCACACATTATCAATATTTGTTAAGCATTCATTTTTTAATGTGTTTACATCTTAACTTGTTAAAACCCATGTAAAAAACCTGTGCAGTTATTAAATAGGCACCAATATTAAGTTACTGAGCTTCAATTTTTATTATACAAATTCAAAATCATTAATGTTGTGAAAAGATGTCACCAATTTCACAATCATATTTGAAATATTCATCGATTTCAAGCAGAAAATGATAGGGTTATGTCTAAAGACCAATAGTAGCAGGTGAATCTTTTTTTATTAGGAGGGTAGTTATCAACATGGGCTACTATAAAGATGGGGTATTTTACCACTGACATACTATTTTAGTATGAGTTCTATTTTGCATTGAGACCTAGTTTATTAATAACTTGGGTTAACAGTAAAATAACATGCCTTAACAATAGCCCACATTGATGATTTTCCCTAAATTACCTTCAGAATATAAGATGATATAATAAGGGACAATTTGAATCTGCAAAGTGATAATTAGTATCAAACTCCGGCACAGTAAGATCCCTACTTGCTAAAGATGAGCACAAAATAATGCTGTTATCTATCTTCCGGAAAGTCCATTGCATAAAATGGGCTTTTTAAAATTTGACTTATTTTATGTACTACCTCTTTGTGGTACAAAGTGGTTTATATATTGCATTCAGGCATTTCTCTGTCCTTAATGGGCTCATAATCTAAGTTTTGTACCTGGGGTAATGAAAGTGTGACTTGTCCAGGATCCCAAGAAGCTGCAGTGGGAATCAAACCCAGTTTCAGCCTCCTGCACTAACCATTAGGCTATTCCTCCACTCCCTACCTACTTTGTGGTGGATAATATGAAGCTTATTTTCAACACATATGGACATCCATATGCTTGAAATATCCAAATCCTGATTTTGCAAAGGCAGGAAAGGACCCCTTTTCTACCTTTGCAGTATGTCCAAATAACAAGGGGGCGTATTGGGGGGTATTTTGGGAAGGCCAAAATCAGAATGTCCAACAGCAATTACCGAACAGGAAGAAAGCATAAAAAGAAGACATCCTAAGCTAGACCTATTTCAGTCATGTCCAGGATACAAAAAGGTGCACTAATTGAGCAGCTGACCACTGGAGGGATTAAGGCAAGACACCTCCCTCTCCTTCTCCACAGAAAGTGAAATTGAAAGGAGATGCCCAGCTCTATGACAGCTCCAGGTATTATGTGTATTTTGTTTATTTTTAGCAAGTCTGAGGAGTAGCTAGTGGTTAGTACAGTGGACTTTAAACCAAGGGACCCAGGATCCAATCCCACTTTAACTGTTTTTTACTGTGAGCCTTCCAGAAATAGAAAAATACCTACCATACTTGAATGAGTGGAAAAAGCGCGGGGTACAAATGTAACAAAAAAAAAAAAATGTACACCTCTTCAATAGCCTTCAGGCTTGCAGGTGGCTTATATATTAGATACAGTAGGTATTTTTCTATTCCGGAAGGGCTCACAATTACAAAATAAAAGTTAAAATGGGATTTGACCCAGGGTCCCTTGTTTTAGGGTCCACTACACTAACCACTAGGCTACTCCTCTGCTCTGCAAGATGTCTGTGTGACCTTCCTTCTAAGAATGCTGCCAGACAGACATCCTTGTCTCTGCTTTTTCGCTGTTCATATGTTGGATGTTTCAGTTTGTACAATAGCTGATCATCAGAAAACGGACGTTCATTTTCCAGTTGAAAAATACATGAGATGGACGTCTATTATGGACATTATGAGCTAGACGTCTATTCTGATTTGGACGTTCTTTCCAAATTGCCCCTCTGTGTGATAATGGTTTTATTGCACAATAAGCATTAGTAAATAGGGCCCTAAGTGTCAGATATAATATAGATTTTTCCCTATGTTGTGTCCCTAGGAAAAAAATGCTTCATATATGTGTCCTGTGATCTTAACACTTGTGCACCCATTATATACAACAAATTGTAATATGCCACATCATACCCAAAGAATAGAAATCATTTTGATCTTCTGATAAGTTAATTTCTTTCTTTTAAACTCCTACCACAGCACTTGTAATAAAGCACAAATAGGATCCTTTGGAAAGTATAGGCTCAGGTGCTTCAAAGTTGACCAATTTGCAGTATTACAGAACAATTCCATCTATTTCTCTTAAGTAACAGTCTAGTCCAGGAGCAAAACTGGACTCTGCTCTTGAACTCAAACCTACTTGACACAATAGTAGTAATATATTCACAGTTGACCCTGTACTGATCACCACATAAATCATGCAATGAAGGGAACAACCCCACCCTGGTTCAGCTCCAGAATAGGTGGTGTTACATGAAAATACTTTACATCAGAATGAAGGCAAGAGAGATAGAAAATTAATAACAGGAGGAGAGGAAGATGAAAAGGAAAGAACAGAGAGAGAGAAACCATGAGAAACCATAGAAAGATGAGAGAGAGAGAGAGAGAGAGAGAGAGAGAGAGAGAGAGAGAGAAACATGTATCAGATGTCATAGGGCCAAGCCCACCAATATCTTCATTACTCATTCCTTCTATAGGATACAGTACAAATCAAAGACTTTAGTCAGAAACACTATTAAAAGGATCCTTTCTCAAGGTTCTTTGGGTTTTATGGCTTCCTTGCTTTGCATGTTCCTGTGGTTTCTGTATGGGATTTGCATCTTTTTGTTCCTTCCTTCTGCATGCAACAAAAAAAAGGAATAAAACTTAACGTGATAAATGTTTGTATATCAAGGGCAGCTTTTTGTTTGTGTTTGACTCAAGGCAGATGGTAATAATGAACATTGCATATATAGAAATCCCATCAACATCCTTGGGATTGGGAGGACCCCCTCAGTGTCTCGGGACCTACAATCAATCTCTTCCTACAAGAGGAGGGAAAGATGAAGTGAACTAGTAACCTAGTCCAGGGGACTTCACTTATGTACATATATAATTGTCATTTAAGTTTCATATTATACACTTTTAAATACAATCCACAATGCTTGTAAATCTTTGATTTGCAATTTAAAACTTAGGTGAAAATCATTTTCAGATTCACTGGATAAGAAAACTATATGGTAACTAGGTTGCATGTATGTAAATGTTTTTTTTTCCAATTTTTTTAAAATTAAATTCCATTCATGTATTTTACAAACAAAACACATTATGGTTGCTTATCAGACAGGGGTTTATATTCACTAATCATTCATGAAAAGAACATAAGAGTAGCCATACTGGTTCAGACCAGTGGTCCATCTAGCTCAGTATCCTGTTTTCCAAACAGTGGCCAAGCCAGATCACAAGTACCTGGCAGAAACCCAAATCATGACAACACTCCATATTACAAATCCCAGGGCAAGCAGCTGCTTTCCCATGTCTGTCTCAATAGCAGATTGTGGACTTTTCCTCCAGGAATTTGTCCAAACCTTTTTTAAACCCAGATACGCTAACCACTGCTATGACATCCTCTGGCAATGAGTTCTAGAGCTTAACTATTGTTGAGTGAAAAAAATATTTTCTCCTATTTTTTTTAAAGTATTTCCATGTAACTTCCTCATAATGAATATCTAAATTTGACACTCAAGCATTAGTACTATGAGCACACCTCCACTTAGCCATGGTCAGCAACAATATGATTTTAATTTATAACTCGTATATACAAGAATACATAAGAAGTCCTACTTTAGAAAAGACATGGAGAGGGAATTGGCTTATCCAGGTCAGGATGTGAGAAATTCCCACAGTATTTTACAAAGGCTCTACCAAATGTATATAACATAGTAACATGGTAACATAGTAGATGATGGCAGAAAAAGACCTGCACGGTCCATCCAGTCTGTCCAACAAGATAAACTCATATGTGCTACTTTATGTGTATACCTGACCTTGATTTGTTTCTGCCATTTTCAGGGCACAGACCATAGATGTTTGCACAGCACTAGTCCCGCCTGCCACCACCGGCCCTGCCACCCAATCTCGGCTAAGTTCTAAGGATCCATTCTTTCTGAATAGGATTCCTTTATGTTTATCCCACACATTATTGAATTCCGTTACCATTTTCATGTCCACCACCTCCCGCAGGAGGGCATTCCAAGTATCCACCACTCTCTCCGTGAAAAAATACTTCCTGACATTTTTCTGAGTCTGCCCCCCTTCAATCTCATTTCATGTCCTCTACTTCTACCGCCTTCCCATCTAAGGAAAAGGTTCGTTTGCAGATTAATACCTTTCAAATATTTGAACGTCTGTATCTTATCACCCCTGTTTCTCCTTTCCTCCAGGTATACATGTTCAGGTTAGCAAGTCTCTCCTCATACATCTTGTAACACAAATCCATACCATTCTCGTAGCTTTTCTTTGCACCGCTTCAATTCTTTTTACATCCTTAGCAAGATACAGCCTCCAAAACTGAACACAATACTCCAGGTGGGGCCTCACCAACGACTTATACAGGGGCATTAAAACCTCTTTTCTTCTGCTGGTCACACCTCTCTCTATACAGCCTAACAACCTTCTAGTTAAGGCCACTGCCTTGTCACACTGTTTTGTCGCCTTCAGATCCTCAGATACTATCACCCCAAGATCCCTCTCCATGTCCCTACATATCAGACTTTCACTGCCTACACATACGTCTCCCGTGGATTTCTACTCCCTAAGTGCATCACTTTGCATTTCTTTGCATTGAATTTTAATTGCCAAACCTTAGACCATTCTTCTAGCTTCTGCAGATCCTTTTTCATGTTTTCCACTCTCTCCCAGGTGTCCACTCTGTTACAAATCTATATAGAATGCTGAGGGTGATGGGTTCTCATGTTAGGGGGTGCTAAGGAAGTCCAACAAGTCATGGAGAGTCAGAAAAGGGGACCAGAGCCAGGGGGAGCCGACTTCAGCCTTACATCTGCCCTTTAAATCAGGCTTTTAGTGTGCCTTGGGGCAGATGTAAATTTTGTCATCTAAATTTTTATTTATTCATGTGTATTTCCCTTTGAAATGGAGAATTTTCTGCCTGCCCAAACCACTTCCTCTCCACTCTCAAACCGCATGCCCTCTATATGTAAACATGGTCTGGATCTTCAGATGTAAATAACAGAATTCCAAAATTGCTATTTGCATATGTCATTTCAAAGTTGTCAATGGTACTTGCTACAAACTAACGTTATATCTTTCCACGCAAGTAACCCTCTTACTTATAATGTTGTTATCATTTAAGGAGGAAAAAAGACTTCAGACGCTCAACATTCTGTGTGGGCTCACAATGAATGATTGAATGCTTTACATCCAGTGACACTGGAAGTTCATCTCAATGTGGATAATGCATGAGCTCCTCGTAAGTCAAAAAACCTCCAACCAATGTTAATAGGCTTAATAACCTTCTATCATAAAGTGAGAAACTTATCTTATTATGTTCTCTCTCTTGTTATACACTGGCAACATTCAACTAGGCTGTATCCATAACTGCGGCTGGGAACGCTCTACAGAACACTTCTGTTTCGCTTTAGCTTCTTAAGGAGCAAACTCCACGGCCATTCAAGTCCTACAATATAAAAATACAGCAGTTAATACAAGGGGGGAATATATGGAACGAGGCAACGGGATCAAGCTGTGCAATGCTTACCTAGTTGTATCCAGCCAGCTTGCTACGCCAGAGCTACCTGCATAGTAGCTGTCTATTTTTAAACCTTTGCTCTCCCTATCATGAGAATGACTAATTACTTAAAGGGCCAGCCATTTATTATGGGGATCTACCACAATAACCCTTAAATAAAGACTCCCCATTCGATACAATTATTCAGTCCCATAGGGGCCAAGGATTGTAACCTGTAGATCCAGCGCTGTTCCACCTGATGGAGTTTGTGGTCTCAAGCTCCTCCACTTATCAATTGTGTTATATGATCAATTGCAACATTTAAAGTCCTCAAAAATATGTGGTACTAACATACTGTGTGCCACTAGGGGCACCTCTGCTCTGTGATGACATAAATTAAATTTGTGGTCAGTGAGACGTTGTTTTAAAGCTCATGTGGTCTTGCCCACATATAGTTTTTTACAGGGATAGACTAGAATATAAACTACATGAGTAGTTTCACAATTAGTATTGTATCTCAACCTATACTCTTTCTGATCCCCCGGATTAATGAATGACCTTGTTCTAATCATATTTGGCAAAACACACATTTACCACATTTTCTATGTCCTCCTGTGGTTGCTGTATGTTGAGTGGTCTGCTGAGATTGTAGTTGATCTCTGAGATTTGTACTACGTGAGTAGGCTATCCTCAATTGATGCTCCTGAAACACGGGATGGATTTGCAGCATGGGCACACAGTATGTTAGTACCACATATTTTGCGGCTTTAAATGTATTGCAATTGATCATATAACACAATCGATAAGAGACGAGATCGAGATCGCTTGATCCCGTTGCCTTATTCCATATACTCCCCCCCCCCCTCGTATTAACTGCTGTATTTTGATATTGTAGGACTTTGAATGGCCATGGATTTTGCTCCTTAAGAAGCTAAAGTGAAACAGAAGCGTTCTGTAGAGTGTTCCCAGCCGCAGTTACGGATACAGCCTAGTTGAATGTTGCCAGTGTATAACAAGAGGAGAACATAATAAGATAAGTTTCTCACCTATGAAAGGTTATTAAGCCTATTAACATATTGGTTGGAGGTTTTTTTGACTTATGAGGAGCTCATGCAATATCCACATTGGGATGAACTTCCAGTGTCACTGGATGTAAAGCATTCAATCATTCACTGGGTGCCCACACAGAATGTTGAGCGCTGAAGTCTTTTTTCCTCCTTAAATGATAATGACATTATAAGTAAGAGAGTTAGTTGCGTGGAAAGATATATATTTGCATATGTCGGCAATTTACATTTTTAAAAGCCACTATTTACTAGGTATTGGCCCTTAGAAATGTTGTGTTTTTTTAAATGAATGTCATTAAGAGTGTGCTTTATGTGCACTTTTATAACTAGGCGCTACAAATTCATCACACACATGCAATGCACTGAGCTCTAATTCAATAAAGGCATCTGGGTTCCCAGATTCCATCATAGAACACTAGTGTCTACACAATTAAATTTAAGCATTCCTGCTTACACCATGTCAATAGCAGGTGTACTGGCACATGCCTAAATGCAGCACTTCAGCACATAAATGTTGGGGACACTCATGTTCTGCCTATGCACCTCCTCTGTACACACACACCTTACATTCGAGCACTGTTAGGTTAGCACCTAATAGTACTTATACGCATAACTGTAACAGTCATGCACATCAGTGCTAATATTCTAAGACTATATGCACACTCAGGGCTAGATTCTATATATGGTGCCTGAAAAATCTGCATGGTAAAAAAATATGCCTAGACGTATTTTCTAAAGTATGCCTAAATTTATAGAATCGGCTTAAATGTCCATGCGGTATATAGAATACTCTGAGAATCTCTCCACGCAACCAAATTTGGTCATGTCCATTTAGACCATGTTCATGTTTTACTTGGGCATAAATCCCGACACCTAAATTGAGCACAGAGTGGGTGTATTCTATAATAATGTGCATAGATTTTTGAAACACCCACAACCTGCCCATTCCATGCCCATCACATAGAAACAGAGAAACATGACGGCAGATAAAGGGCCATATGACCCATCCAGTCTGCCCATTCTCTGTAACCCCTAATTCTTCCTGTCCTAAGTGATCCTACATGCTTACCCCATACCTTTTTAAATTCTGGAACAGTCCTCAACTCCACCACCTCCACCGGGAGGCCATTTCATGCCTCCACCACCCTTTCTGTGAAATAATACTTTCTTAAGTTACTCCTAAGCTTATTCCCTCTTAACTTTGTCATATGCCCCCTCATTCCAGAGCTCTCCTTCATTTGAAAAAGGCTCTCTTCCTGTACATAAATACCCTTGAGATATTTAAATGTTTTCAACTATGCGACTTGGAATTTATGTGAATCACATTACAGAATACACATAGTGAGTTGTGAGTTTAAATCATTTAGTGCTAATATCTGCTTGTTAACATCCAATTAACAGCGCTGATTAGCTAGTTAACCAATTAATTTGGGCGCATTGTTGTAGATTAACCTTCAATTTCTGTGTGGAAATTAAGGTGCGATATATAGAATTTTGGGGGTAAAACACATAAATCTATGCACCAAGTTATAGAATAAGGGGGAATATGTGCATTTTTCTTTAAAAAGTGTATGTTATTTTCATAGACCTGAGCATTCTTTCTTGATATTACACATATACATGAAGATCGCATTTGTGAATCATCATGCATGCACATATAATCGAGAAAGAATGTGCAACCTTATTGGCCAATCACATTCATTTGCACACACAGAGAGGATACAAGTTAAAAGACAAAGTCCAAAACAGCAGAAAGAAAGCACAAAGAGCCTTGAAAATAGGGGCCCAGATCTTTTAATAATATAGCTTAAACACCAATCATGAATCAATGACCCGACATGGGCCATGTTTCGCCGCACAGCGCCTTCATCAGGGGTCTACAATGAATATGAGCAATAATACAAATGAGACATATCAACAATAAAAATGATACAAATCAAAAATATCAGCAATAAGAAATTAAAAATAGTAATATAATAATATGATTGTGGTAATATAATAATAATGATAATGAAAATGAATATGAATGGAACCTTTTAAACATACACATTGATAATGTGAACATGCTTCTTGATAACTTAATGTGCCTATTTGAAAGTTTTGTGATAATGCAAAAAAAAAAACAGCTAGTAGTTATGAACTGAAAAGAAACTACATATCTTTCTAATATGATAAGATTAATGTCCATCAGAAAGGATTACACAAACTAAAAGTGTCATTGTGCTTATCAAAAAGTGATTATGGGACTCATTTTCAAAGCATTTAGACTTATAAAGTTCCCTAGATTACTACTGGGCTCAATTTCAAAAGAGGAGAAAAACATCCAAAAAGTGGCATAAATCTGCATTTGGACGTTTTTTTTTTCACAAAAACGTCCAAATTGGTATTTTCAAAACCATTTTTTAGACATTTGCTATGATGTCCATCAGAAGTGCATTCAAATCACAAGGGGGCATGTCAGGGGCATGTTAAGGGTGGGATTTGGGCATTCCATAACACTTAGGATTTGAACGCATATTTTTCAGCCATAATGGAACAGAACAAAACTGTCCAAGACTAACACCAAGACGTTGAGCTAGACCTGTTTTATAACAAATAAGGCACAAAAAGGTGCCCTAAATGACCAGATGATCACTGGAGTGACTCAGGGGTGACTCCCCCTTACTGCCCCAGTGGTCACTAACTCCCCTCCACCCCAAAATGTGATTAAAACATTACTCGCCAGCCTCTATGCCAACCTCAGATGTATACTCAGGTCCATTAGAACAGCATGCAGGTCCTTGGAGTAGTCTAGTGTTGGGTGCAGTGCACTGCAGACAGGTGGACCCAGGCCCATACCTCTCCCTACCTGTTACACTTGTGGAGGAAACTGTGAGCCCTCCCAAAACTCCCCAGAAACCCACTGACACTTTTTAGCTAATGCAATCCTTTCTGATGGACATTATTCTTAATCATATTAGAAAGAATATGTAGTTTCTTTTAGTTCATAACTACTAGCTGTTTTTTACATTATCGCAAAACATTCAAATAGGCACATTGTTATCAAGAAGCATGTTCACATGTTCAATGTACCTTATATGAACTATAGATATGCATGTTCACTTTAAATATATAAATAATATGCACATTCACATTATCAATACACATGTTTAAAAGGTTCCATTCTCATTCATTCTCATTATTATTTTCATTATCATCATCATTTTTATTTTATTATATTACTATTTTTTATTTCTTATTACTGTTATTTTTTATTTATATCATTTCATTTTTTTTAGTTGTTATGTCTCATTTCTATTATTGTTCATATTCATTGTAAACCCCTGACGCAGGCGCTGTGTGCCGAAACATGGCCCATGTTGGATCATTGATACAAGATTGGTGTTTATGCTATATTATTCAAAAGTTCTGTGTCCCTATTTTGAAGGCTCAGTGCTTTCTTTCTGCTGTCAAATGACATTCATTTGAAATACTGCCCATCCCTACTATTTACATGTGGGGATGCTTCAAAATGAGGGCCTTGGTTACATCTGCTTAATTTGCTATGTGAAGTATGCAATTGAATGCCTGCATATTTAGTGTGGCTCATTTAATATCGTATACCCATATGCCAAAATAACTTGACATCCTAGGTTTTATCATAAACATCTAATTTGCACACCTGGTTGAGCATTAGCCAGAACAAAAGAATGTTTCTGTAAGGGCTGATATTGTATAGCTGCTATGGAATCTAGTCATTATTAGGAGGGGGGAGCACTTCACATTCTTATAAGAATGACAAATTGATTTGAATTTGCAGATTCAGGTAGATTTTGGTCCATATGAATTTGACAAATCAAGATTTATTTTATCATTATAAGATTACCCTTTAATGTTGTAGTCATATGGCCCTGGATTCAAACATCTTTTGTGTTTAGTTCATGAACCATGAGTGGGAAACAGAGGGATTCTACAATCCCATCTATCTCAATCTATAGATATGTACATCTGAGATTAGACATTCTTTAGTTCATGAGATTCTTAAGTGTAGATGATTGTATCATAAAAGAATTCATTCTTCCCATAATGCTTTAAGTTTCTTACCAAGGTTGTAGAAGAGCAGAATGCTAGAGGCTTATGTACAGAAATAGACTACCTGACTCAGGGCCAGATGCACTAAACTTAACGAGCCAGCAACGTGGTTTTTAAACTGGTTCTAGCCAGTTTAGTGCACAAGTAGTAAACTGGTACATGCACAAAAGGGTTTCTCCGAGCCATTTTCCTGTCACGGCAGCAGCTAACGAAAACAGAATGCAAATGAACTAATTACTATTATTATGTGAATGCGATGCGATGCACTATTGTTTCCGACCCCATGCACCGTGGAAAACCTAATGGGAGGTCTGCACCTCTCGTTGGGGCTGCTTTGAGCAGGACCCATGCAGAGGAGGATGCCCATCACAAAAATTGGAAGAAAAAAATGTCCAAGTGCTCGTCAGAGACATCCTTTCAAGTGCTAACACTTGGACGTCCTTCACTCAAAAAACAAAAGGATGTCCCTGACGAACACTTGGACGTTTTTTTCTTCAGATTTTGTGATGGGCATCCTTTTTGGACGTGTTTTTCTTACGTGCCCGAAATGACCACCGCCAGAGAGAATGGGGGATCAGGACGTGTGAGGACGCCCAAATCAAAACTATTTGGACGTCCCTTTTGATTATGCCCCTCCAGGTTTCTCTCAGCCAAACACAGCGTGTTTAGCTGACACCAGTGACATCACAAAATCTGATGAAAAAAACGTCCAAGTACTCATCAGGGATGTCCTTTTTTTTTTTAGAGTGACATGTATGAAGCCGTCTTTGGCATGCGCAGAGCAGCCAACATAACGACAGCATAACAGCGAGCAGCTCATTTGCACGCGATTTCCTTCATGCATGCTCATTTTTTACCGATTTGCTAAGGGATTGGTAAGGGGCGGGCTCTTTCCGTCGAGTTAGTGCATCTGGCTGCCAATGTATTCAGTCTTTATCTCACTCAATAGAGTTAGATGAACAATGCTTTTAGACACACTTAGGTTTCCTGCACTTTATGGTGTTAAATTTCAGTAGGTCACCTAATACCAAAAGTGAATGAATAAGTCCGCACAAAAACATTTTATTTTCAAACAAGGCACCTGC
>NC_044037.1:238126198-238286198 GCF_901765095.1 Microcaecilia unicolor
ATTAGCATGCAACTGCATGGGGGTGTTAATATGGGCATGTCATTGACATTTCACCTAGAAATGTGCACATCTCGTGGCATGGCACACTAAGGCATACCCACTTATGCCTACCATTGACTTCAAATAAATGGCTGTGCCTATATTTTGGTGCACAAATGTTGCCTTGTGTATGTATTCTATAGAAGCTTAGCTGCACCCAAGTGACATAATAGAATTGGCACTAAGGACCAGATTCTATATATGGTGCCTTAAAATCTGCTCAGAAAACATTTCTAAGCGTATTCTGTAAGTGGTGCCTAATTTAGGTGCGGTATATAGAATACACTTGGTCAATATCCCAGTGCCTAAAACTATGTGCATCCATTTACACCAGTGAAAACATGGTGTAAATTCCAGTGCATAGATTTAAGCGCAGAGGGCCATATTCTATAACTACGCATATAAAATTTGGAATGCTCATGAAATACTTATTTCCCCACCCCACAACCACATCCCTTTTTGCCTGCACGCATTAGAAGTTAGGTGTGCTACGTTACAGAATACGCTTAGCGAGTTGTGCATGCAAATTCTAATTATTGCCAATTAGTGCTCATTGTTGCTTATTAAGTGCTGTTAATCAACACTAATTATCTCATTAGGCCAATTAAGAAGTTATGTTCATTGTTTTAGAATATGCCTGGATTTCAGTGCAGATCTCTAGGCACACTATATAGAATCCGGGGGGGGGGGGGTAAGCGTGATTTTTTTGTTTGTGGTACCTAATTTATGGCACCAATTTATAGAATTGCCACAATAGAAAACAAACATTTTTGGCTTTCACACCCCTAGTTGTCATGGCCACGATTAGGAATAAATATAGAAAGACATGAAAAGATATTATAATGTTGCTTTTAATTTAAAATATTGCTGGTATTGTTGTGCAATTAATGTCGGTATAGAAAATTCAATAAATGATAAATGATAAAGCATCAGATTTAGTAATTCTAATGAATTGGCTTGCTTAAGGGAAACTGGATATCTGGTTACAAATTAAAAAAAAAATCACTGTGCACACAATTTTACTAACCAGTCTTATAGGAGGGATCTGGGAGAGATTTGAAATCATTTCAAATGAGTAGAAGGTATCTAAAAGGGACAGATTATGAAATCTGTTCTAACTTAAAATGTCATTATGCCAGACCTACTAAAGCCATAAACTTTTAGTAGGTACAATAGAAATTAGAAGATTGCTACCCTCAGGCCCTCTGGATTTTCTTTTTCAGTCAGTTTAAGATTTATACAGGGCAATTCTTCATTTTTGATAAACTTCTGAAGGCTCCCGCAGTAGCCGCTTAAGGTTCATTAAAATGTAATTAATTAATGATTTGCTGCTGAATAGCTGCTGACTGTGGTTTTCTTTTCACTTGTCCAACAGCATGAGTCACAGTTGCCAAGAGACACTGAAACTATTTGCAGACTGTAGCCCCTATTGATGAGGTGCTCAATCTGCAGTCATTTGCATAGGAATGATGCTTGATTTCTGTATGTGTGATACCCACACTGAAGGATTTTGTTGGCATTGCAAAGCTAAAGACAGCTTGATTTCAGAGCTTTATTTAATCTTTCTATTGTTTTATCTTGTTTTTAACTTAAAATGTTTTTTTTATTTGAGTTTAAGCATTTTTTTCACATGTATGAATCCTAGTGACTAAGCTTGAATTATGATGGAAATAAAATACCACTAGGTTGAACATCTTTTGAATGAAGACACTGTTCTGTAGGGCAATATGAAGCAATCACTTATGTTCCTTGCCTACTTGGCTAAATAAAACCTAGATTTTTCTAGTTTATTTTCTAGGATCACAGAATTCCTCATTTAAACTTTATCCTAAATGCACAGCCAGTAAAATCTTCAGTGTTCTGAAGTTTCTGTTCTCTTCCACCACCTACCCCCCACCCCAGGAACTTTCATAAAATGAAGGCACATTTTTATTGTGAAGATGAGAAAAACTGTCCCTACATTTTTCTATTAGGCAAAATCTTTCTATCAGTTAAAATGCAATTTTGCTCTTAACAATTGTATTTAGAAAAACAGAAACATGTTCAACATAGGGAGCTGAGACTTCTCCTTCTCTTGTTCCTCCACATCCCCTCCCCAACCCCAAACCAACACAGCCCCACACTTTAATTCACTATCAATCCCAATTTACCAGAGCATCCATTACACACCATAATGAGAACATCTAATAAAGAGCATTGTAAATAACTGGCTATAGCTTTGTTTACTGTAAATATAACCAACATACTGACAATCTGTTTTTCTCATAGGAGCTACCCACCATCTCCAGCTGAGTAGCTAGCTTAGATGCCAAATGCTACCTTTCCATGCCCCACTATGCACAGCTAGGGCTTAGGGAAATAGCATGAACCTCCATGCCAAATCCTGGGTCATATGTCAAGTGTTGTAGTGACTCTGTTTTGTGTTTGTATGGATTTTATGTCTCTCTTATTTTGTACACCGCCTAGAATTGTCAGATAGTGTGGTTTATAAGTTTTTTTCAATAAATAAATACATTTTCAGTAAACATATTCCCTGGGACTCTATATATTGTGCCAAGATTTCCATATGGAAATCAAAGTGTATTCCTTAACAATGTGCATAACTTAATTAGCTAACAAGCTAATCAGTGCTGATAATTGGATATTAACAAACAATTATCAGCACTAATTGGCATTACTTAGAATTTACACGCACTATCCGCTAAGAATATTCTGCAAAGCGGTGGGTGTAAATTCTAATGCATGCTGTTGAAAAGGGGGTGAGGCTATGGGCATGGAATAGGCGGGTTGTGGGCATTCCAGAAAACTACGTGCAGGGTTATAGAATACACCTGCTCTGCGCCTAACTTAGGTACCAGTATCTGAACCAAGTTTTAGTTGGTGTAAATGGCCATGCCTAGAATTAGACACTGTTATGGCCACTCATGTATTCTATATACAGCGTGGAAATTTAGGCTTATTCTATAAAGTATGACTAAATTAAGGAGTGGAGGAGTGGAGGAGTGGCCTAGTGGTTTTAGCACTGCTGCTCCTTGTGATCGTGGGCAAATCACTTAATCCTCCATTGCCTCAGGTACCAAACTTAGATTGTGAGCCATCCTTGGACAGAGAAATATCCTGTGCACCTGAATGTAACTCACCTTGAGCTACTACTGAAAAAGGTGTGAGCAAAATCTAAAATAAATAAAAGGTATACTTTATAGAATACACTTAGGTGTATTTCATTTCAACGCCAAATATTCAGGTGTGATATATAGAATCTAGTCCATTCTGCCTTGATTTTTACCACCAAGTGAAAATTAAAATTCTCAACTTAAGGTCCCCCCTCCCCCCAAGTAACCAAACTAGCTCAGGTGTCCACTCAGGTGTAGCTGAACTGCAAGTTCCCAGTGTACTTGCTTGAAAACAATGGTGGGTGGGAGGACAGAAAAGCCACTTCTGAAGAACAGGGTCCAGGCCTGAACCTTGGAGGTGCAGCAATAAAAGGACTCCGGAGACCTTCTCCTTACTTGAAATCAAACAACTAGGATGCACAGATCTTCACACCTCAAGGAATTTAAAGGTAAACAACCCAACCATGTTATTGCCCATCCTACAACCTCCTATCCAAATACCTATTCTCTTACTCCCCTCCTAATCTTCCTTCCTTCCTTCCTTCCTCCCCCCACCCCCACTCCCAGGCCTCTTTCTCCTGGCGCTGTCCTGAAGAAAACTCAGTACCCTGGTAGTTCAGTCACCTGTTAAAAAGGGTGCATCAGGACAGAGCCCTCACACTTAAGTCTTAACGAATCACTTATTGTTAATGCCATGAAAACAGTGGATTATGTTATTTCATCATACCTTACATTCTGTAAAATGTATTAAGCAGATTCTCTGATTCCTTCAAAATCTAATGTACTCTAGACATGCTGTAGCAACTGCAAGACTTGTTACATTTTACTTCAAAGATGATTTTCAAGTTCTTGTGTTTAAAGAAGTGGAGAAGTAACCTAGTGGTTTAAACACCAACCTGATAACCAGAGAAGGCCAGTTCAAATCCTACTGCCAACCCTTGTGATCTTGGGTAAGTCACTAAATCCTCCATTGCCTGAGGTACACAATTAGATTGAAAGTTCTCTGGGGACAGGGAAATGAGTCACCTTGAGCTAGCACTAAAAAGGTGTGAGCTAAATGCAAATAAATACAGCAATCAGGCCAATATTCAAAGTCAGGTATACAGTCCATCACTGGTGAGCATCAGTGAATTGGAGTGGCCTAGTGGTTAGGGTGGTGGACTTTGGTTCTGAGGAACTGAGTTTGATTCCTGGCACAGGCAGCGCCTTGTGACTCTGGGCAAGTCACTTAACCCTTCGTTGCCTGCCGCATTGAGCCTGCCATGAGTGGGAAAGTGCGGGGTACAAATGTAACAAAAAAAAAAAAAATTCAGCTCCAGTACAGATACTATAAAGACAATGTTGGACACAGGGGGAGGGATGCTAATCACAGGGGAAGGGATGAGGACTTAAAGTGGAAATGTAGGACAGGCCAAGATAGGGATGCAGAGGAGAGATGCTGAAAATAGGGGAGAATAAGATCATTGAGAGGGCAGATACTGAGCATGGAGGGAGGGAGGGCTAGAGATAGGGACAGGAACAGGGATAAAGAGGAGAAATGCCAGACAGGGCAGATAGGGAGGATGCAGAGGGAAGATGAATGGTGTATATGGAGAGAGAAGAAAAGTCAAATGGACAGGAGACCCTACAAAGATAGGAAAAAACACAGAGAAGCAGAAAAGAGACACCTGGACACAAGCAAATAGAAAAATAAAATGTTCAGACAACAAAGATAGAAAGAAGTATTTTATTCTGAATTTATTACTTGGAATATGTCAGCTTTTGGAAACATCTATGGGATTTTGCATTTCAGTTTCTATTTCCCTATTATTGTTTTGTGCAGAGCATGCCTTCCTGAGGTTTCCAGTTCCATTTCTTGCCTTCATACCTCTGTTACTGATGTTTGGTTGCTTATTTCATATTTGTTGAGGGTCTGTCTGGGTTTTGTGTGAGTGACTACGGCAGTTATTCACAAACATTTTACTAAGGCGGAAACCTTAAAATATTTTTTCATACACCAAGGAATACTCAATTTATTTATTTAAAAAAAAAAAAAAAAAAAAAAAAAATATATATATATATATATATATATATATGTATGTTCATACAATCAGATTCTACAATCTAATTTCTTGAGGATCCCCTGAAGAAAGATTGAGTAACCTTAGGGCTCTGTGGATCCCTGCTTTGGAATTACTGGACTAAGGTGTGGAATTTTGCTAGCATGTCGTGCCTGTGTTGAAATCTTGTTCCAGTCGTGTTTGGTTTTTTTTTCATTAGGTGGTGAATCATTTTTTTTTTTTTTTTAGGAAATAGTGTTATATTTACAGTGGTGACTATTCATGCATAAGGTTATTGCTCATCGAGTCTTTGGAGTTAGTGCTGTTAAGGAATAGTAAGGTTCTGAAAGTGTTTTTGCACAAGTTTGTGCATAGTATTTTGTGGAGGGGATTGCGTGTTGGCCTTACTGAGGTGACATCAAAATTTTAATCTAATTTTAGTTTGTCGTAATATCAGACAGGGTTTTAGAGAATGTTGCAGAATCTGTTGTGTGTTGAGGTGGTTGTCTTTATGGCAGATGTATGTGATCAAGTTCAAATTATGAGATACTGCCAGATGAGGGATCTTTAAATACAGTTGAATTGTTTCCATAGATATGTATGTGGTTTAGAGTTAAGTGCTTGAAATAATTGAATCTAAAATATGTAACACCTCATCCATGATATAGAAATCCATTTTTACATGACTTTCAGTTTCATTATTGGGGTGGCACACGTCACTCTTCTGGATGGGTCACCATTGGCTTCTCTGCACTCTGGTCCAGTATATTCCTTCACTCTACTACTCCTGTGTCCAGCAGTTTCCTTATTCCCTCCCCCCCCCCCCCACACACACACCCCATGCCTTCCAACTACACTGTGCAGTCAAGGAGCTCTCAGTTTGAGCAACCTGAGGTTTTTGAAGAACCTGTTGACCTTGTAGTTCCTAATCTCATGAGATAGCAAAATCAACAAACTCTCTGAGGGTCGGAAGGGAGGGGGAAAGATATGTATGTGAGAGAGAGAGGTAGGTGGGATGTGTGAGAGAGAAAAAGATGGGCAGATGGGAGAGGTGAAAGACAAGGAGAGTGACTGGCTGCAGGCCTCTAAAGAGGCATAGGCATCATCTATTGACACTTTTTAATCTGCTTTAATTCAGTTGCCTAAAATGACTATCATATATATATATTTACTGAAGTTTGCACTGTTTAAGTTTCTTTGTCACTTTATTTCTCGGCATTTGATACCTCTTATCAAATTTAGATATTTATTATCTACAACTGTTTTGCTGATCTTTCTGTGTGTTGTCAGACAATTAAGGACTCAGGCCCTGTCTCAGTCCCACCCACCTTAGCCTCTCCAAACAGCTGAGACACTGACCACCTATGATGTTAGGTATCTAAAAGCTTTGCCTCATTAAAAAAAAAATAATAATAATAAATATATATATATATATATATATATATATATATATACAAGAAAATTACAAAAAGAAAATAGTGTGCTTGTTAGCTTACGAATAATTTTTTCAAGCTATTTGAATACTGAAGAAATTCTTGCAATGAAAGCTAGAAAACAGCATTAAGATTGCCTTTAAACATTAAGTAACGTCCTCATTAACAAAGATTTACAAGACAGCAGTATGTTCATAATTTGTAGCCTGTACAGCACTGCACTTATTATAGCAAAGTAAGTGAACTGGAATAAGCATGGATTTCTTTTTAACCAACAAGTAATTCGGAGGTGCCTCAAACTATACACAAATGTACATGCTATCCTCAAAAAGTTTGAACTTTGTGCCTCATTCACTTTTTCTAGGCAGACATTGCTTTAAATAAATAACATTGACCCCCAAACCCCCGATAGGGAATACTACACAAAGTATTTGAATCACTGCTACCATACATGAGACTCAGTTAT
Organism: Microcaecilia unicolor; assembly: GCF_901765095.1. Lineage (NCBI taxonomy): Eukaryota > Metazoa > Chordata > Amphibia > Gymnophiona > Siphonopidae > Microcaecilia > Microcaecilia unicolor. The sequence goes on from NC_044037.1 coordinate 238,133,289, forward strand.
TATCATAGGTCCTTTTTGTAAGAAAGAAAGGGGGGAAAGAATCAGCATCAAAACTCCCTAAATATGGAAAAAATCTTACTGATTCAAAAAACAAAAACAAAACCCTTCTTTTAAATGCATAGATCAAAGTGAATGAACACACAGAACCTGATAAATTATTAACAAATCCAAAATCCAACAATTGAATCATAATAAATCAAATATGGAACTTAGCAAGTAAGCTTACTGCATTCAATGGCCATTCCAAAAACCATCAGAGGAACATCACCAGCAAAAAATTTAAAAAACTGCAAATTGACATTGAATTCACTTACTTTGAACCCACTAACTTTGATCTGCAATAAGATTCATAGATGTATAGCAGATAAATGGGAAGGGTTGTCCTGCTTACATTGTCAAGTTTCTATTTCCTTTGGTTAAGTAGAGAGAAAACTGAATGCAAATAATCAAAATCAAGGCTGTAACAAGCAATACAGCCAGAGCAGAGTAGAGAAAATCTTTCCTTATTTTGTCATGAATAAATCTGCAAAGCCTTGTGTGGCATTCAGCAGGTTGAACAGGCTACGTCTTAGACTTTTCATAATAAAAGACACATCAAAGGAAAGAAAAGACTGCCAGATAAGAGAATCTAAAGTTATGTCAAACAAATTACATTTTAGTTATTAGTGACTAGTTTGTAAATATCAAAGACTCACTTATTATAGTGCTTGGAGGAACATTTGCATGCTGATGAAATGCAAGTGGATGGCTGTGAACTGTAGGGTTATCACTGGTGGAGCAGTGGGGAGCTCCAGAATCAGACAGTTGAGCATCTGACCGACTCAAGAGTCCAGGCTGCAGACCTCTTGAATTCACTTTCTTCACAACAATTAAAATATGCAAAGTGATAATTTTCCTTAAGTAGCCTTAAATGTGTGATCTATTTAAATGTGAAGAGAATTGCCTGAAGCTTCTGGTGTGAGGCACAAAAAAGAATAAATTATGCAAATAGCAGAAAAGGACTCTACCACTTGAACGCCTAATTTTCCTATAATAAGCATACTGTTTCATTTAATTTTTTGCCTCTTATTAAAAGTGACAGTTCTTTTACACTGTCTGATGGTTATATCTGACACAAGCGAGGGAAATGACTGCTAGACTAAATGCTAAAGCCTTTTGGTAGCTTTTTTAGATGATGGTTACATTCACAAAGTAATTATGCACTGGAGAGTCGAGAAATAAGGTTTAATTACACAGTAATCGCTTCTGATGGACACAGCAGAAGTGTGAACACCGCCAGACTGCAATCCATCAATGACAAACCCCCGGCCACTTTTAATTCCTCCTCATTTGCATCATAACCTCCGCACCAAGTTGCACAAATGCTGTTAAATGTTAATAGGAGCTGTCTCTCCACTCAAAATGAATGCTTAAGCTGTTTCATTTTTTCCCCTCTCCTCTAACTCAGGACCTTCAAAACCATCTCCTCTCTAAGAGCAGGCATTAAGCACAGAGCATGGTGCATGGTCACTGTTGTGCTAATTGGGAGCAACACTTAAAGTTTTATCTCTGAAGCGCTAATAATGTACACTGCTGACAAACCAGTGAATAAGTAATGTACTTGGAGGAATGAGAAAAAAAAGGCATGCCTAGAATGAAGAATGCAGGTGGGACCATTGCTCAGTGACTAGCTATTTGATTAGGCCCTGTAGTCATATTTAATCCAGATCCTTAGGGAGCAAAGACAAAATTACATCTTCATCTCATCAAACATTCAGCCATATTTAAGCATTCAGCTGATCAAGCTTTTATTGTTTCTCTTACAGCTATACACAGAGACGGTGATATTCTGTATTCTCCAACCCCCTAGCTCTGCATCTATTGTGGCAATACTTCTAGGATTATTATTACTAATATTATTATTATTAAAGTAGGGAACAGGAGTAAGTGGTGCTGCACACATTGAGCAACACGAACAACAGAGGGATAGAAACAAGAAAAAAGACACACTACTTCCTGTCAAAATATACTTGTATATTTTGTACACTATTGTGAAGTGCTTCTTTTCCCCTTTAATTAGTCACTTTATTAACGTTCCACATATTATTGTGCACAATCGCTTTTCTATAAGCATGAGGGTATCTTTCTTGTCATAGCAAGACAAAGTACTACCTGCCTGACCACCAGTTCCTCCAACTGTCTGCTTTCTAGCAGGCAGGTTAATTTGTTAAGCAGTCTTGCTAAGTTCAACAGAAGAATCTGAAGTGACAAAAGGAGCCTTTTACTGCATGAAGATTGAGAATTATCAACACCTTTCAGTGCATAATAGTTAAGCCTTTATCACTTCAGGAGCTGCTGATAAGGTTAAGAACACTAGACAAACTGCTCATTAGTGGAAAGGTTTGCCTTCTACATTAAAGACTGCTGGGTACTGAAGTTCCACTAGTGAGCAATACATCCCTGGCATTTGAAAAGAATGAGCTAATCGGTGTACATAAATGAATACAGCAAAGAGAAACTGGTCACTTTGAATGACACCAGAGAGGTTTTCAGCTCTGCCTTTGTATAATACACTTTGCCAGTGGCATGTGGAACTTTGTACCTGGAACATTGTCAGTGTTAAGAAGCATATGCTATTATTTGGTTACATATACAGCCCATTCATTGTCATTCTAAAGCAGGGGTGGGCAACTTCTGTCCTCGAGGGCTGCAACCCAATTGGGTTTTCAGGATTTCCCTAATGAATATGTATGAGACCTATTTGCGTACACTGCCTCCATGGTATACAAATAGATCTCATGCATATTTGTTGGGTAAATCTTGAAATTCTGACTGGGTTGTGGCCCTTGAGAATTGAGGTTGCCTATCCCTGTTCTAAAGTATGGTCCACAACTCAAACAAATAAGTGAAGGTAGCCAACCAAAATGTTCAGGATGACCAAACTTTATTCTCCAAATTAAACCTTGAAAGAATAACCCAACATGAGCTGTGTTTCGACAAATACAGTGTTCGTCAGGGGTATCTCTCAAAACAGCAAGCAATATGTTGTCATATCATGTTGTCATAACAATATTCTTATTGAGGCGCAGCACGGCAAAAATACTCCGCAGGTACATTCTTCTACAAAAACCATGTTACAACATGAATATTCAATTGAATCCAGTTCTTGTATACTGCTAATATCCCTTTTCCAGGGTTCAGTGTGGTTTACACTCTAGGTATGAGACAAAAGCAGATAGTGTTAGTATAAGGTATGAGCAACATTAGAGACCATTGATGTAATGCATGAAGATAAAAACATTAAAGGAAAAAATAATGGATGATATTAGGAAGTAGAAGTCATGATGGATGATTATAAAGCAGTCTTTGGAAGAGAAAAGTTTTTATCTTCTTCCTGAAGTTGAGGTAGCTGTTTTCTGTTCTGATAGGAATAGGTAGAGTTCCTTATTTTGACTCCAAGTATGGAGAATAGAGAGCTGAAAATCATCTGATTTTGAATTGTCTTTTGAAATGGTGATGCTAGCATTAGTTGTTGTTTCAGTCTGTTAGACTGGACCAGATATAGTGAAGAGGTCTTAGTCAGCAGTTCAGAGGTGAAGCCCTGTAAAATTTGAAAAACTTGAACCTGAGTGTTTCTGCTATGGGAAGCTAGTGTAGTTTGTTTAGATGAGCTGAAACACTAGTATATCTATTCAAACTGTATAATAGTCTTGCAGCTGTATTCTGCATGATTTGCAGTTTTTTTCTGATATTGACACTTAATACCAAGAAATAGAACGTTACAGTAATCCAAGTGAGGTAGACAAACATTTGGACTAGTAGTACGAAGGCTTTCTGGTCGAAGAATGGTCAGACTAGATGTAACTGTCTCATTTTGAATAGTGTTTTCTTCCTTGGCTGATTAATATGGGAAGAGAAGGTGAGTGAAGAATCAAGCAAGATCTCTAATACTTTGGTTTCAGATTTGACTGTAAAGCTTTGACCATTGGATGATGGGACCTCAACTCCCTGATTTCGGAACCACAGTATCTTGGTTTCTTGCATATTCAGTTGGAAAGTTGGTTGATTTGCTTGACAGAATAGCTTTGATTTGAAAGAAATTCACTGAACCATTTGATCACAGTCCCTGTTATTCCTATCTGATCCAGGTTTTGAGTAGCAATGTGTAGTCAACTGCATCGAATGCCATCGATATATTGAATTGGAGAAGAATTACTCGGTCGCCTTTGCATAGGTGTTTGACATATGTAGTTAGAACTAGCAGGGATGTTTCCATACTATGTGACATTCTGAAGTCAAATCGTGACCAGTGTAAAATAGAAAAATTTTCCAGATAAAAAGAGTTGCTTACCAATGTAGGTTTCTAATGCTTTAGAAAAAGGGGTATGCTTGCCACCGGATGGTAGTTTGCAAGCAATGTTACGTCTAGCCCAGATTCCTTCAGCAGTGGAATGACAACAATTTTTCCCATATCAGGAAGAAGAGAACCAGTTTTTAACATACGTACATAAAAATTGCCATACTGGGACAGACCAAAGGTCCATCAAGCCCAGCATCCTGTTTCCAATAGTGGCCAATCCAGGTCCCAAATACCTGGCAAGATCCTAAAAAAGTACAAAACATTTTATGCTGCTTATCCCAGAAATAAGCAGTGGATTTTCCCCTAAGTCCATTTTAATAATGGTCTATGGACTTTTCCTTTAGGAAGCCATCCAAACCTTTTTTTAAACCCCGCTAAGCTAACTGCTTTTACCACATGCTCTGGCAATGAATTCCAGAGTTTAATAATACATTGAGTGAAGAAACATTTTCTCTGATTAGTTTTAAATTTACTACTTGGTATTTCCATTGCATGCCCCCTAGTCCTAGTATTTTTGGAAGGAGTAAACAAACGCTTCTTGTCTACCCGTTCCACTCCACACATTATTTTGTAGACCTCTATCATATCTCCCCTCAGTTGTCTTTTCTCCAAGCTGAAGAGCCCTAGCCACTTTAGCCTTTCCTCATAAGGAAGTCATCCCATCCCCTTTATCATTTTCGTCGCCCTTCTCTGCACCTTTTCTAATTCCACTATAACTTTTTTTGAGATGTGGTAACCAGAATTGAACCCAATATTCGAGGTGCGGTCGCACCATGGAGTGATACAAAAGCATTATAACATCCTCATTTTTATTTTCCATTCCTTTCCTAATAATACCTAACATTTTATTTGCTTTCTTAGCCACCACAGCACACTGAGCAGCTCATTGAGATCATCGAGTAACCTGTTTACTGCTTCCTTAGGGATGGATCTGAGTAGGTGTTTTGGGCATTGATCCAGGGAACAGTTGGCTTGGGAGTATTTCAACAGTATTGATCTTACATCCTCAACTGTTAGTGGTTGAAAAAATTCCCAGTTTTGGTCAGTTTTCAGTCCTTGGGTTGTAGGATCACCGCCGATAAAGGCTGAACTACGGTTTGGGCTATTTTCCTCTGTTGGAGTAGCCTCAGATAATTTGGACCTAATTTGGAGGATCTTATTGGTGAAATGATCAGCGAGGTCTTGGGTGGTGGGACATGTTTTCTATGAATGTTCATCCATATTAGTGGAAGCTAGAATTTTAACTAAAGAGAAAGGTTTTTGTTGTCAAGATCATCTTGACTTATTAGGCTGCTATACTATTGTTGTTTTGAGTCAGCTACCTTTTTTTTGTAGCATCAGAATGCTGACTTCTATTTGGATTTATCAGTAGTATCTTTGTTCTTTCTCCATTGATTTAAAAGGCATCAACATTCCTTTCTTAGGATGGATAGTTCTTCTGTAAACCATGGCAAATTTCTGGTTGTCTTGACCTTTTTAGTGGTAAATGGAGAAATTTTGTCTAGTATGACTTTCACCTTAGTGTCCCTGTGGGATTACAGCATATTGCTTGCTGTTTTGAGAGATACCCCTGACGAAGACTGTGTTTGTCGAAACACAGCCCATACTGGGTAATTCTTTCAAGATTTAATTTGGAGAATAAACTTTGGTCATCATGAACATTTTGGTTGGATGGGGCCTTAAGTTAGGTGCCATTTATGCACTTAACTTCTATTCTATAAAGGGTATGGATCCTGTATAGAACAGTGCTCAGTTCTTACATTTTTTAGTGCAGAATTCTCTGCGCCATTTACAGAATCTAATCCAAAATGTCTACTTTTCTCTAAACTAGATACTTCACTCCAAGATATTCCTCTCTCTCTCTCTGAAACATGGCACTCTCTTTGCATTCTAGAGGTAAAAAAGTTTTCCCAAGAATTTCCTCTGGATTAAAAGAAATCCCCTTAATGCATAAAGGAAAAACTATGAAAAATATAGCGAGAGAACTATTGAGCAACTTTATTTGAGCTTTAGTTTCCATGTTTGTCAGGTAGGTGGCATTTCAGGAGACTGATGTTATAGAATTGTGGACATCAACAAAAGACAACCAGAACCTGTACTTTTCCTTTGTTACCAATATACATTTTTCCATTTGGGTTTTACTTACATTTGAATAAATTTTATAGCATATATCCTCTATGGTGCATCTGAGAACTCTATTGCACATTGCCAAGGATATGAGAACCTTACTCTGGGGTTCTTTTTCACAATGGATAGCAGCTGTGTTTCTAACAGTTTACTCAATCATTGTCTTAAGCCCCTCTAACAGCCAGTTAAACTGAGTCACTCTACCCTGTGACAGATGCAGCTTGAAATATGCACATGATTGTAATATGATCATTTTGTTTACTTTCATTCAGAACTGTGCTGTCACTTTTTTTTCAGTGGTTGTCACAAATTTAAATAACCTTTACTCTTTTGTTCATTCACTGAATACAACATTTTAAAAAGTAAGACAAGAAGACCACGGATTTTGATTTTTTTCATCAGGAGATTCAGTTCATTGTACCCATCACAAGTGTTTGCACATACAGTATATTCTGTTCTCTAGTAAACTGGTTTAGATATTTTCTTTAAAAAGGATTACCAACTGTTAATATTTCAACATATCCACCAAAACACATACATCTGAATTGTTTGTTCCTGGGAAGGGGCATTTAAAAAGCAATTTAGGTGTGCAATCAGTGATTTATACATGCAGATTGGATGTCTAAAAATTACCTTCCCACAGTGCAGTTGACTTGAGCAGTCAGTCCTTGTTGACCAACCTTGCACACTCTCTTCTTGCATAATACTCAGCAAATTAACACAGACACAACAATGGTATACAAGGGCTGTAGCATTATTCAAATGATATCAAGAGACTGATGCTAGCATAGTATTTATATGCAGGTACCCTCTTCCCCCACCATGTCCAGAACCTGGGCAGCTTACCTTTGAAGACTCTAGGGCCAATGGAATAATGAGAGTTAGCGTACAATTTTATGGGCACACAATGGAGAAAGGGGTGCTGCGCACAAGCTAACCCTTATGCAAAGCCTTGCCTTAGACACTAGCGTACAACATATTTAAAACCATGGTAACAAGGCTAATTAGCTGTTCTGCACTGATGCAGAGATGCACAGAAGACTTAAAGGATGAGCACAATGCCAGGGCTTTAGCGCTAAGTCTTAGGAGACATAGAAGGATTAGCTCATTCTTCTGTAGTAGTGTCTGTGAGGATTTAATGCATGTTCTCTTTTTTTTTTTTTTTTTGCAAGCATACTGGACCCACCAACTTTTCTAGTTGCCTCTAAGAAAAGGATGAGTAAAAAAAAAATGGGGGAAGTGACAGTTCTGAACTATGGGCAGCTACAACTGCGTACAGGTCTGAGCAGAAAAAAAATTGTGTCTGTACGCTTCTGCATATATGCTGGAATATTAGCAATGCAAAACATTTATGCACAGAATAGGAAAACAGCACAAGCACAAATGTGTGCCGACAGGTTTTACTGCTCAGACATACGCCACAGCACGAGTAGCCCTTAGAGGCAGATGATCAAAAGCAAATGCGGGCACTAGAGGCCAATAGCGCTGGACTAGTGCCTGCGTTTGCTCCTGCCCAATGATAAGAGCTGGTGAGTGAGTGGTTTGTTTGACAGGTTCGGACTTTTTTTGACAGACCAGACCTGTCAAACAACTCTTCTGTGGTAGGATTGTGCCATGAGCATATGCCCAGGCAAAACCCTCCTGCAGAAGTCCACCCCCCCATGATCAAAACTAATAACTTGCATAAATTTGCTTGCTATTAATTTTGATCAATGGAACTTTAATTCCCCGAGCTGTTCCGGTGCTAATTTTTCAGCGCTGTTCGAAACAGCGTGGGGAATTTGATCATCAATTCCTTAGTGAAGAGCCTGGGCCCACACATCTGCTGTGCTCTCCCAGATTAGTGTACAAGTTTTGTGCAGGTCCTGTTTCCTTATTATTATTTTACTGCATCAGCAAGCAACAATTGGAAATCACGCTTGTATCAGGAGCCATGTGCTAGGCCATCAGCGCAGAGTTCTAAGGCATGTTTTCTGCATCAGCCTCTCTCTGAGCTATATAAATGGCACATTCAGATTTGTGAGAATCACTCTAAGGATGCTGGTTGTATGGTAGTGTTGAGGGTATCTGTGGAAGTTCCATTTATGTTCTATAGTCATAAGGTGATAAAGCTATAAAAATCTCAGTGTTCAAAACATTTTTGCAACCACTGCATACATTTCTTTGCAACCCTTTTGCTGAGCTGCATTAAACAGCAAATGAAGTTTTACCACTCAGTAGCCATTAGCACAGACCTGTGGTAATGGCTTCCATGTGTTAAAATAGCTAGCGCAATTAAAAAATAAAACTCATGCTAGTTGCTTAATGCAAGTTGGGCTGGGTCACAGACATGACAGGGAGAAGCATAGGTATGATAAGTTGAGACAGTGCAAGTGTCAGTGCTTTGCACTAGCTGTCAAGACTGTTAATAATGCAGTTGCACTTTATAACACATATTACCACCACAAGAGGTAAGTAACATTAAGGGGAAGGTGCTCAGAATGTCCATGCTGGCAGCCATTTTAGACCGGCGCTACTGGACCACCAAGGATACAGGTAGGCCCGGATCTTACTGTAAAACTTCTAACTCCTTATTATAGATTATATATCGCGTATCAATTGTATACTGTCTTATACAATATTTTATTTATAAAGGAATATTTAGTGATTCAAATACTGTCAGAGTGCAACATTTACGTGATGTAAGATCGGGAATACCAACCTTCACGGCTTGAATATTTCCTCCCCTTTTCATATAGATTTTTGTCAGATCATGCACACAGCCTTTTTAAAGGTAGAGTGATTTTGAATAAAGGTGCGTTTAATTGAATACTCTTCAAGGACTGATATTACCAGAAAATACATACATGGTGTATCAGGTAACTTCAAAATTAAAATTATCTCTATTCCGAAATATGGATTGAACATTATGGCTTTATATAACATTCTTAGTCCTATAATGATCTTATTATTTGTTCGATCAATGACTAGCATAAAACTATATATATAATGATTAAGACCTTCAGAAATTTAGAAGTTGTGATAATTCTGTTTTATTTTATTTCAGTATATGTAATAAGTTTTAAAAGATATATTCACTTTTTATTAGTAACAATATAAGATTTATTGATAAATATAAATTCAATGATGAGTGATTTTAACTACATGATTAGTTTATTTAAAACATGCATTCTTTCTGTTTTTTTATTGTCTTTGGTTAGTTTTCTTCTTAAAATTGTACTTAAAGAAAGCAATGGACCAATGATTGTAGCTCATTTGATTTTTGTCTTTTATTGTATATTGATTAATCTTTTATTATATACCAATGGTGTTTAAAATTGATACGTTTTAAATTAAATTTTATTTGTTTTATTCAGACTCCTGATGCAGGCCAGTTGGGCCGAAACACAGCTGTGTGGAGTCATATCACCTCAATAAATTCATTTAGTTTTTTCCATTTTGCTTGTGTCGTCCTTTTTTTTTATTTTTGTATTTCATTTATAGTTTTGTTTTTTACAGTTTTTTCTTCCATTTGTGTATTTTGCATTTTTCACTTTTTATTTTTTATTTTCCACTGTTCTTTTTTTATCTTTGGCTTTTTTCTTTTTTTTTTTTCCTTTTTTCCGTTTTTTGCGTCATCTTTGCTGTTTTTGATTACTGGTGTTTTTTGCAAAGACAGGTTTCTTCTGTATTTTTGATAGAGGTATGGGTGGGTCAGGGGCATTCCTGTTACACATGCACAGTGTTACAGAATTAAGCAGATCCACACCTAATTTAGGTATGAGGATTTGCACTAGGGTTTAGTTGGTATACATCTTTGTATCCATATACAGTGGCTAATACACTAGTTTCCTGCCCACTGTGAAGAGCAGAAGGGAGGGAGGGAGGGAGGGATAAGAAATATTGTCACTATGCCCTGTCCAATACATATGTCACCTGCATGGTTTATAAGTATTCTCACAGTAGCACCACATGCTGGATCCAGGGCTGCTGTAAACCCCTATCATGTCTCCTCTGCATTTCCATGGAAACAACTACTCGAATGACCATGCCTTGTACCTGGACTGGACCCAGCAGGTAGCTCAAAGGGCAACAATATTCACACTCTACTAGGTCCACAGTACAAATGTGCACCTTGCACAGACCACAAGATCAAATGCCTAAGCCCATAAACAAAAACCTGAGAAAAATCTGCTCAGAACCTCTGTGCCAAACTTTGCTACAGAAGGTTCTCACAGAGGCATCTCACAGAACGGCTCCCACAGATGGGTATGTGGTGCAAAGAAAAATATTTACTGATAGAAGTTGATAGAGCTTGAACCGAGTTCTGTAGTTTCTGTGCTAAGCACAAGGCTACAGTAGTAGTCTGGACTCCAAGCTTAGAAGTGTGAACTTTAGGAAGGCCGGACAAACCTCAGGATTAATCTAATAAAAATATTTATTGCTCTGGTATATATATATGTTTATTCTGTTTATATATATAAACAGAATAAACATAAAAGCACTACATAAAATTCAATGTATGTAAGATAATACATGATAAAATAATATCAATACTTAAAAATCAGTATTTCACATTTCACATTAAATATAAAATCAGTGCTCAACTCCAGGTTTGTCCAGCATTCCTAAAGGTCCCACTTCTTTTGTGTACTGTTAGTTTCTCCATGGGACTTTGTTGTTTGGTTACCTGTTGGTTTCTGGACTCCAAGCTTTTCATTGAAAGAGCACTGTATAGTTAGGTAGGACACATCTCTGTGGAGCACCATAGAGGTACTGTGTTTGCAGAAGTAGGATCCCACTGTATATCATACCAACACACTCTCTAAGTCCCAAATGACAAATGTAACCAAACTTGAGCGATGTTTATACTGGGTGCAAGAATCAGTACCAAATGCTACTTTATAAATGGTGCTCTAAGTTAGGGTGTAAATCCTCACACGTAAAGAAAGTATGGATCCCCGGAATTCTATAATACTGTGTGTGTTTAGTGAACACCCCTGACCTGCCCATGTTTCTCTCATAGCCATGCCCCCTTTTCAGTTACATGCTAAGAAATTTATTCACGCATCTTTATAGAAAAATGCTTAACAAGATGCACCCATCAAAGATAGTGCAGCAGACAAGTATGGGCCTCATAGAAGATGCCAAAAAAATTGTGAACACCTCTCTTTCTAATGGGCAACTACCAACAGCATTAAAAAGGACAGTGGTTTGTTCTTTGCTAAAGAAAATCAACCTTGACCAGGACAAACTTGAAAATTACCGGCCAGTATACAATATCCCATTTCTAAGGAAACTCATAGAACAAACAATCTGTGTTCAACTTAATGAATAGCTGGAAGAGAGAAACTGGCTAGTTCTATGTCAATCTGGATTCAGACACGGTTATGGAACAGAAACAGTCCTTCTATCCCTACTAGATGACCTTCACAGAAACTGAGACAAGGAATTTACCTTGATGTTAGTACTGCTAGATTTCTCAGCAGCTTTTGACACTGTGGATCATGATATCATGCTAGCATGACTGTCAGAAACAGGTATCAATGGAACAGTACTTGCCTATTTATCAGACAGGCAACAGTCCATAATGTTTGGCAGAAACTCATCACCACCATGGACACTGACCTGCGGGGTACCACAAGGATTGATACTGTCACCTATTCTGTTCAATATCTACCTCAAGCCACTAGCTGAGCTGATTCGGTCAATGGACACTCATTTCTACATCTATGCGGATGATGTGCAGCTACTCATACCCATTGAACCTGACTTACCTACAGCCTTGAATAAACTGATTACTTATCTAACATCAATTCAAGAATGGACTAAACACAACAAACTTTGCCTGAACTCAAGTAAAACTGAGCTTCTCTGGGTCCCTAACACAAGTGGATACATACCTGACATCAAAATCCCATTTGGGAAGTATGAACTCCCCCTCAAATCACAAGTCAGGAACCTTGGAATACAGTTAGATTCAACACCTACTCTGATTCCCCAAATTCAAACAACCTTCAAGAACTGCTTCTACTATTTGTGACAGCTACGCTGCCTCTCTCCTTACATCAAAAAAGTAAATCTTATCCCAGTTGTGCATGCCATGATAACATCAGGACTGGATTACTGTAATGCACTATACAATGGTCTGACTAAAAAGGGTGTGCACCAGCTCCAGTTAATTCAGAATGCAGCAGAAAGACTTACAGAAGGTTGCAAGAGACATGACCGCATCACACCATTTTTGCAAAAACTTTATTGGCTGCCAGTACAATACAGGGCTAAATTTAAAACTCTATGTCTGATTTTCAAGGTCCTCAAAGGAAATGGCCCTGAGTTCCTGAAGAATAGTACATAAGTACATAAGTACATAAGTAGTGCCATACTGGGAAAGACCAAAGGTCCATCTAGCCCAGCATCCTGTCACCGACAGTGGCCAATCCAGGTCAAGGGCACCTGGCACGCTCCCCAAACGTAAAAACATTCCAGACAAGTTATACCTAAAAATGCGGAATTTTTCCAAGTCCATTTAATAGCGGTCTATGGACTTGTCCTTTAGGAATCTATCTAACCCCTTTTTAAACTCCGTCAAGCTAACCGCCCGTACCACGTTCTCCGGCAACGAATTCCAGAGTCTAATTACACGTTGGGTGAAGAAAAATTTTCTCCGATTCGTTTTAAATTTACCACACTGTAGCTTCAACTCATGCCCTCTAGTCCTAGTATTTTTGGATAGCGTGAACAGTCGCTTCACATCCACCCGATCCATTCCACTCATTATTTTATACACTTCTATCATATCTCCCCTCAGCCGTCTCTTCACACCACCAAGGACATTAAGGTCCTCTCAAGGACTATCATTAAACACACCCTCTCCAAAAGACCTTACATCAGTGATGTGCTGGAGCCGGCTCGCTCCAGCTCACAAGAGCCGCTTGTTAAATTTTGACAGCTCTTGCAAGCCGGTTGTTCTTCGGGGCGAGCCGGCTCCATTGCAGGAGGTAAGCATGGCAGGAGGGCGCCATGCTTGCCTCCCCTCCCGCTCCCAAACATGCCCAGTAATTGTCCTTCACCCCCACCATCCCCTCCCGCTCCCATCCATCTTTTTTAAATACCTCCTTCATTGAAGCGCTGCGTTAAAGCCCTGCTGCCCGTCTCTAGCTTTCCCTCCCTGTTTGCTTCAGTTCATGAACTTTGTGCCCTTAGTCCCGCCTTCTGACGTATGACGTCATACGTCAGAAGGTGGGACTAAGGGCATGAAGTTCACAAACGAAGCAAACAGGGAGGGAAAGCTAGAGATGGGCAGCAGGGCTTTAACGCGGCACTTCAACAGAGGAGGTATTTAAAAAAGATGGATGGGAGCGGGAGGGGACGGTGGGGGCGGACAATTGCTGGGCATGTTTGGGAGGGTGAGGGGAGGGCAGAGGAGGGAGGAAAATTGTTGGACATGGATGGGAGCAGGAGGGGAGGGCAGAGGAGGTAGGAGAATCGCTGGACATGGATGGGAGCGGGAGGGGAGGACAGGGGAGGGAGGAGAATCGCTGGACATGGATGGGAGTGGGAGGGGAGGGCAGGGGAAGGAGGAAAATCATTGGACATGGATGGGAGTGGGATGGGAGCAGGAGGGGAGGGCAGGGGAGGGAAGAGAATCACTGGAGATGGATGGGAGCGGGAGGGAAGGGCAGGGGAGGGAGGAGAATCGCTGGACATGGATGGGAGCGGGAGGGATGGGCAGGGGAGGGAGGAGAATCGCTGGGCATGGATGGGAGCGGGAGGGGAGGGCAGGGGAGGGGGGAAATCATTGGACAAGGATGGGAGCAGGATGGGAGTGGGAGGGCAGGGGAGGGAGGAGAATTGCTGGGCATGGATGGGAGCGGGATGGGAGCGGGAGGGGAGGGCAGGGGAGGGAAGAGAATCGCTGGACATGGATGGGAGCGGGAGGGGAGGGCAGGGGAGGGAGGAGAATCGCTGGGCATGTATGGGAGTGGGAGGGGAGGGCAGGGGAGGGGGAAAATCGTTGGACAAGGATGGGAGCGGGATGGGGGTGCGAGGGCAGGGGAGGGAGGAGAATTGCTGGGCATGGATGGATAGAGGGGGGCAGGGGAGAGAAAACAATTGCTGGGCATGGATGGATAGAGGGGGGCAGAGGAGAGAAGACAATTGCTGGGCATGGATGGGTAGGGGGGCAGGGGAGAGAAGATAATTGCTGGGTATGGATGGATAGAGGGGGACAGGGGAGAGAGGAGAGTTTCAGGACATGGATGGAGGGGAGGGCAAGAGAAATTCTGGACATGGATGGAGGTGAGGGAAGGGAGAGAGAAGAAATGCTGGACATGGAGGGAAGATAGAGGAAGGAGATTAGATGAGGGAAAAGGAAGTGAGGAGAGAAACTGCACATGGATGGAGAAAATAGGCAGAAGCTGGATCCACTGTACAGTCAAGTCTGCGGAGGACCAGAAATGAAGAAGAAAGGAGGAAAGAAAAGAAATAAATGGAAAGGAAGCCCTGGAAACGGAGTCAAGGGAACAGATAGAGAGCAGCAGAATCAGATACTGGGCCAGCATGATTAGAGAAACAAAGTCACTAGACAACAAAGGTAGAAAAAAATAATTTTATTTTCATTATAGTGTTTGGAATATGTCCACTTTGAGAATCAGGTGCTGAACGTTAAAAGTTTATATTTATTTACTTATTTATGGCATTTTATCCCATTTTAAATATGAATTAGATTGGAACCTAGGATCATTTCATTTTTTTTTCCTGGAGAGAGTAATGCATTGCCCCCCCCCCCCCGGCTATAGCTAGCTCTGCAATTTTGGGGGGGGGGGGTGCAGAGGTGGATGGGGCGCAGTGGTGGACGGGGGGGGGGGGGGCACCAAGGTGGACCGGGGAGAGAGCCTGTTGTTAAAAATTTACCAGCACACCACTGCCTTACATGATGTGATACCCACAAGTGAGCCTTCTCCTGAGTAGCCCCCACACTCTGGAATGCACTGCCTGAAAGGCTCTGCTTAACACAAGACTATCTCTACTTCAGGAAGCAGGTGAAAGCTTGGCTCGTCAACCAGGCCTTTAATGGAAGAAGTAACTAATTTGTTAGTCTCACTCATACACACAAGGAGTGACTCGGGCTGCACATACTGTAGAAGGAAATGTTTATCCACTCCTACCCTAGCTGAGATAATATTTAACCATCTTTCTGACCTCATGTGCAATTTTTTAAAATCTGTCACCTTACTTTCTAACTCTTCTTACTCGCTTACCTATCTATATGTTCCATCTTTGCTTTACCCTTCACTAGCAATTAAAATGTTCTATTATGTATTGTGTGGACATTATAAGTAGTATACTATACCATACTTTGTATTGTTATTTTAATATTTTTACTGCTGTGATTGCCCATTGCTCATGTTTGATCTATTCTTACTGTACACCACATTGAGTGAATTCCTTTAAAAAGGCGATACATAAATCCTAAGCAATCAATAAATAAATCAAATTTGTTGCCAATTAGCACCAATAATTGATTATTTACACCCAGTTATTGGCACTGATTGGCTCGTTATGCAATTAAATTGTGTGTAAAATTTGGGCGTGTTTCCAAATTTCCACATGCAATTTTGAGCACCATATATAGAATCTAGGAGAGTGTGCATGTGTGCACTATTGGAAAAAGGTGTACCCTCTTTAGGAAAGAGAGCACATTCTTCTAAAAGAGGATGCATTGTTCATGAATAGGGAAAATCCCAGGAAACATATGGGTGAGTGGTCCGCTATTCCCATTCGAATTGATGATGAAGAAGCAAACATGATGAAAAGTTGATAAAAAGCCTTTATTGTGTAATATCAGATAAAGTGGCACCTGACATGGTCATGTTTTGCCCAGCAGGGCAGCTTCATGGGGCGATACTTATACTAACATATAAAAAACATAAAATAAAAAACATAAATCATAAATAATGTTAGAAGCACAACATTATAGCATAAGCCACTGGAAAAACTGTTAATGTTATTCATTAGTACAACTTAAAACTAATTAACTGCTAGGAACTTAAAAATGTAAACCAATGTAAGAACACACTAAACACTATTCATTATTATAACATAAAATGGTTAGAGTAATTGCAATATAAAAAGATTAACACATAGCCAGATTCTATATATGATGACTAAAAAATCAGTGCCAAAAACACACCTAAATGTATTCTATAAACTATGCCTAAAGTTAGGTGCAGTTTATAAACTACACCTAAATTTAGATGTAGTTTAATGAATATACCCAGTACCCACTTCCTGTGACTATATTTAGTTGCGGCCATTTATGTCAACTAAAATCTGGTGTAAATGCCGATGCCTAAGCTACACATGGAATGGGCATATTTTATAACAGTGTGCATAAATGTTATGAACACCGATGATTCACTCATGCTCCTCCTATGACCACTCCCCCCTTTTCAGATCTGCATCTTAGAGTTTACACGCATCACTTTATGAAATATGCTTAGAAAGTTTGGCATAAAAATTTCTTGTTAAGTGACAATTATTGGCACTGGTTTATTGTGTGCTGTCATGCTCAGCCGCCAGATCCGCACCACTCTTTCTCAGTCTCTTCCTTTCTTTACCAAGCACGCCCTTCACTCCCGAGTCGACAGTCTGCAATCAGGGTCTCCGGACAACAGGCAAATCACCAGAAGTGCTTTATTAGCTCCTGAGTACATTTACTCTGCTTTAAGGCTTCACAGGCCTTTCCCTCTCCTCAGTGTAGCTCCACTTTTAAACACCGTTCATGGGAGCCCTGCTTGCAATATAGTTCAGCTTGGGCCTGCTTTCCACACAGTTCACTTTGGCCCCGCTTTCAAAACCACCTGACATCCACCCACCGGGTCAATTCACCAAGACTTCATTCACTCTCTCCAGTTCAGTTCATAACTCACTTTAAGAGCTCTCCACCAGCACTTCCATTTCCTCCTCCTTCTCCCCTCCTTTCTCCTCCTCCAGTTCCATTCTCTCCTCCCCTTCCTCCCGGTCTAGGGGCTCCTCCCTTCCCCCATCTGATTCCATCTCCCAATTACACCCCGGCTCCTCCCCCACTTGCATAGATTCTTCTCCCTTCCCCTGGTCTGTCTGCTGGTGCTGCACTGCCTTCTGGGGCTTGTAGTTTCTTAGCTCTGAATCTCTCTGGTGCTGCACTGCCTTCTGGGGCTTGTAGTTTCTTTGCTCTTCACATACCCCCCCAGTCAAACGATTGCTAGTCCGTTTGTTTTTTCCTTCCTTTACTACCGGACTAGCAATCCTAGACAGAACATCAACATGCTGCATTAATTTCCCTGCTTGATGTTCCACCTGAAACTGAAATGGTTGCAATGCCAAATACCACCTCATCAATCTAGCATTATGGTTCTTCATCTGACCCAGCCACTTTAAGGGGGCATGATCCGTGACCAGCTTAAAGGGACGCCCCTCAAGATAGAAGTCACAGGCTTGTATCGCCCACTTAACTGCCAGGCATTCCCTTTCAATCGTGGCATATCTAGTTTCATGAGGGAGAAGCTTCCTGCTCAAGTACATAATCAGGTGCTCCTCTCCCTCATGCACTTGTGATAACACCGCACCTAATCCTACCCCAGATGCATCAGTATGCAATACAAAAGGTTTCTCAAAGTCCACTGCTTTAAGTAGAGGCTCCTGGCATAATGCTGACCGCATCCCCGCAAATACCCTTTCCGAGTCCTCCTGCCACCGGAGCTGATTCGGTCTATTACCCTTCAACATATCTGTCAAGGGGGCGGCTCGAGAGGCGAAGTGAGGTATAAATCTTCTGTAATAACCTATCAATCCCAAAAAACTTCTTAGCGCTTTCTTATTTGTAGGAAGGGGAAACTCCTGAATACTTTTCACCTTATCACACAATGGCTTAACCTGTCCATTTCCTACCCGATAGCCCAAGTACTTTACCTCTCGCTGTGCAAAATGGCATTTTTGAGGGTTAAGGGTGAGACCTGCTTCCCGAAAAGATTGCAATACCCCCCTAACCTGGACTACATGAGTCTCCCAATCTGGACTATGAATGATTACATCATCCAAATATGCAGCAGCATATTCCTGGTGTGATCTCAATACTCTGTCCAGCAGGCGTTGGCAAGAAGCCACAGCTGAATTTAAGCCAAATGGCATTCGCTTGAATTGAAACAACCCAAGCGGGGTGCAAAAAGCGGTCTTAGGCCGAGCCTTCCTCGATAAGGGAATTTGCCAGTACCCCTTTGTTAAGTCAGGAGTAGACAAGAACTGTGCCGAACCCAGCCTATCTATCAAATCCTCAATACGAGGCATAGGATAAGCGTCTGGCACAGACAGCGCATTAACTCGCCGAAAATCAATACAAAAACGCCAGGATCCATCCCTCTTAGGCACTAGCACCACCGGACTCGCCCACGGACTAAAGGATTCCTCGATCACCCCAAAGTCCAGCATTTCCTTCACTTGTTTAACTACCTCCTGCTTTTTACCTGGAGATAACCTATAAGGCCGCTGACGAACCACCCTCCCTTTCTCCGTCTCAATTTCATGTACTATTAAGTGTGTCTCCCCAGGACACGCTGTGAGAACATCCTGAAACTCCAGCAACAGAGCTTGCATCTGTTCCTTCTGGGGACCCTCTAAACTGTCTCCCACTGTCACTTCCCTAGGAATAAAGATCTCCGATATCTGCGGTCCTAAGTCCTCCTCCAATTCCTCCTCCCCTTTTGCCCAATAGGCTTTCCTTTCCTGCCACGGCTGGAGTAAGTTCGCATGATAGGTCTGAGGCTTCCCTCGCTCATTCAATACCTCATAAGTGACCGGGCCCAACCGTTTCCTCACCGTACAGGGTCCCTTCCATTTACTTAAAAATTTATGTGGATTATCCGGGACCCTAACCACCACCTTATCCCCTTCCTGAAATACTCGGACCTGCGCTCCCTGATCATAATGCGTCTTCTGATAACTTTGGGTTTTCTCTAGATTACCCCGGGAATAAGTGCCTAACCTCCATAACCGCCCTTTCAAATCATGAAGATATTCTACTACCGTCTTATCCTCCCGTTCTGGCGGTACCCACTGTTCCCGGAGAATATCCAACAATCCCCTTGGGGCCCTCCCATATAATAATTCAAAGGGGGATACTCCTAGGGAAGCCTGCACACATTCCCTAGATACATACAATGCAAAAGGCAAAAGTTGATCCCAGTTCTCATAGTGTGATCCTAACCCCTTCCTTAACAACATCTTCAAAGTTTTGTTGAACCTCTCCACTAGGCCGTTGGTTTGAGGGTGATAGGCTGAAGTACAAATGTGTTTAATGCCAAAAGCCTCCCAAACCTGTACCAGGGTGCGAGAAAGAAAATTGGTACCTCTATCAGTTAACACCTCCCTAGGAAAACCAACCTCACAAAAGAGCCGAATCAGCTCCGCAGCAATCACCTTTGCCGAGATATTTCGCAAGGGTATGGCCCAGGGGAAACGGGTAGCCATATCAACAATCACCAGAATATAAGAAAACCCTCTCCTGGATTTAAGTAGGGGACCGATAATATCCATTGCCAACCTCCCACACGGATTCTCAATTCGAGGAAGAGGGTGCAATGGAGCAGGCCTTGGCCCTTTCTCTGTTAGCTTCTGACATACCACACAGGATTTACAGTATTCCTCTACCTCTTTATATACCCCAGGCCAGTAAAACCGCCCTAGTAACTGTTTCACTGTATTCTGGATCCCTTTATGTCCTCCCAGAGGATGGTCATGTGCTAACTGTAACACTAACTTCCGGAATCCCCTAGGTACAATAAGTTGTTTAATCTCCTCCTCTCTGCCCTCAGCTGGCATCACCCTAAACAGTAAACCCTTCTCTATCACAAACTTGGGTCCCTGTGTGCCCCCCACCTGCTCCCTCGCCCGTTCCCAGGCATATTTCAATGTGAGATCTGACTCCTGTTCCCTGCTAAAATAAGGAAACCTGCTCAACAACTCCTCAGGATCCTCCGGAAACTCCCCTCCCTGCTCAATCCCTTTCATTGTCTGAGTCCTGTGCCTCTGCGTTAATTTTTTTACTTGCTCTGACTCCCGCGTCTTCCCAGGTGCTCCTAGTACCTCCAAATGAAAGGGAAAAATATGTGACAAGTTCTGCTCTACTCCTTCTTGCTCTTTCCTCTGCCCCCGAGTAACGACCAACCCTTCCTTTTCTCTTAAACAGTGCACAAATGGGGGCCAATCCCTCCCCAGAATTAGTTCCTGAGGTAGCCGGGGTAATATTGCCACCCATACCCAGTGTGACCCTGAAGGACCTTTTATACCAACCCGCTTAAGGGGATATGTAGTGGTAGCCCCGTGAACACACTGAATGCTAACCTCCCGGCCCCTATTATCATTACATACTCCCCTCTTTCCCTTTATTCTTTCCCACAGGGCCCGAGACAGCATGGTCTGATCCGCCCCTGAATCTAGCAGAGCATTGACCCAGACCCCACATATCTCCACTGCTTGCCTCAATTGCTTCACCACTGGCCCTTGGGAGTACGAGGTGAACCCTAGTTTAGCAAAACAGTCCCTCCTCAGATGTCCTTTCCTTCCACACCGGTAACACATTCTCTCCTCATTCACTGAAGGTCTGGCCCCTGTTACTCTTGCCACTTTCTCTCCCATTCGTCCCCCTCCCCCTTCACACCGCTGGGCCTCCAGGAAGCATTCCATGCTTTTAATGGCCTCCTCAAGTGACATACACCCCTTCTTTATCAAATCCACCCGAAACTTTTCAGGTAGTGCCTCCAAAAATTGTTCCAGCACAAGCTCTTGCATTACCTGATTCATAGTTCTCTTTTCAGGCTCTAACCACTTTCCTGCTAAATCCAAAAGCTTTTGAGCCAATGCCCGGGGTGTTTCACTCTCCACCCAGCGTAATTCTCTGAATCGCCTTCTATATGTGTGGCGGCTCACTCCATACCTGTCCAGAATAGCTTCTTTCAATTTGATATAGTCCGCCACCTCCAGTGTAGGCAAAGCCCTAAAGGCGGCCAAGGCCTCACCAGACAGCGCAGGGGCTAATCGAATTGTCCATTGTTCCCGGGGCCACCCTGCAGCCACCGCCACCCTTTCAAATGCCCCTAAGTAATCTTCAATATTGCCCGACTCAGTCAGCTTACCCCACGGCAGCCAGTTCACTCCGGGAAGTCCTCCTACTCCCACCGCTCCTTCTGCTCGGTCCACTCTTCCATCCGACCCCCTGTCCGACAACCGTCCTCCACCTCGAAGCAACTCCTGAAATAAGTCCAAGAGAGGTTGCTGCTGCGCCCGGGAAGCCGCCAATGACTCCTCCAACAGCTGATGAGCCATCTCTTGCTGTTTCTGAAATTGATGTGTCATAAACGCAAACAGCTCTTTGGGATCCATATCCTTCACCGGATTCCCCGCACCTGCAAAAAGACAGAAAAACAACCACCCAAGTGCGGTATCTCACAAACTCTTTTCCACTGCACAGAAACTGTGCTTCCCCAATTACTGTATCCTCCCTCGCCTCCTCCCTAGGTACCATTTAAATGGGTAGGCGAGTAATACGCCTTTGTCAGCGTTGGCCCACACGACGGGCTTCCGAAACCTCCAGGACTCCTTCACCTCGCTCCGACTGCTCGACTGGTCTGGTCCGGAACTCACTCCACTCCTTCCAGGATACTACTCCTTCCTGTGGAGGTTCACTGTGATCCCACCACTGCCACCATAATATGTCATGCTCAGCAGCCAGATCCGCACCACTCTTTCTCAGTCTCTTCCTTTCTTTACCAAGCACGCCCTTCACTCCCGAGTCGACAGTCTGCAATCAGGGTCTCCGGACAACAGGCAAATCACCAGAAGTGCTTTATTAGCTCCTGAGTACATTTACTCTGCTTTAAGGATTCACAGGCCTTTCCCTCTCCTCAGTGTAGCTCCACTTTTAAACACCATTCATGGGAGCCCTGCTTGCAATATAGTTCAGCTTGGGCCTGCTTTCCACACAGTTCACTTTGGCCCCGCTTTCAATATGGTTTTCCCCAGCACTGCTTCTAATCCAATACTTAGTAGCACTGCTCTTTCCCACAGTTAATGAGCACTGCTCACAATTCAGTTCAGTTAGCAATGTTTTCCTCCTCCATTCAGTTTTAGCACTGCTTTCAAACACAGTTTAGTTTAGCATTGCCTTCAAACACAGTTCATCTTAGAAATGAAATTAAACAGTTCCATCCAATGGCAATATGGTCTAAGTCACTTTCTCACTCTTAGTCCTAATGACCCACCTCCCTCATTTGTCAGCACAAAACCACCTGACATCCACCCACCGGGTCAATTCACCAAGACTTCATTCACTCTCTCCAGTTCAGTTCATAACTCACTTTAAGAGCTCTCCACCAGCACTTCCATTTCCTCCTCCTTCTCCCCTCCTTTCTCCTCCTCCAGTTCCATTCTCTCCTCCCCTTCCTCCCGGTCTAGGGGCTCCTCCCTTCCCCCATCTGATTCCATCTCCCAATCACACCCCGGCTCCTCCCCCACTTGCATAGATTCTTCTCCCTTCCCCTGGTCTGTCTGCTGGTGCTGCACTGCCTTCTGGGGCTTGTAGTTTCTTAGCTCTGAATCTCTCTGGTGCTGCACTGCCTTCTGGGGCTTGTAGTTTCTTTGCTCTTCACAGTCCGTAAAACAGAATATGACCAGATTTGCACTTTCAGCTTAGGTCGCACTATATAGAATTTTGGGGATACCATACACAAAACATAAATATATAGGTAAAAAAAAGTTTTTTTTAAAACCAAGCAAGGTATCTTACATGCCCTTATGATGTGGTATTGTCACTTCACCCAAGGTAAAACTAGACAAATTAAAACGGCACACATCAATAATTATCTAAGAGGAGTTAGAATAAAAAAATTAAGTTTGTGTAATTCAAAAGGAATAGGCACGAATGAAAGAGAAACTCATCAGAGCCTTCAAACATGGGCGGGGGAGGGGAAACATCTGTTGAGATCTTATTGTCACAAATTATACATATATCTAAAAAAATGCATCTTAAAATATAAATTGCTAAATATAATATAATATAAACATGCTATGTCCACTTGAAGATCCTTCATGTGCTTAAGAATTCTCTTCCATTTAATGGGATGATTGACCCCTCCCACATTCCAGGTTGCTATCTTTACCCCTTCCCTAGCCATCCCATAACAGAAAGTACACAAGCCCACCACCCATGTTAAAACATATAAATTGTCCGTCACTTGGATGGGGTATCGGGTTTCAACTTCCAATGTTCATAAACCCTCCAAATGTCATAAAATGTAGCCAATCGTCCATGTCGTAATGCTGTAAGCTTAGAGAGTTGGAAAATTCCATCTAGCTTTTGCAAAATACGAGACGGGAGGCAGAAAGGCCTGCTTCCAGGCCTGTGCAATAACCAATTTACTGGCAGTGAACAACAAAGTAGCAAAGTTATGCTGAGATAGAGTAATTGAAGTGGGTTTGTGCTGTAGCAGACAGCATTCCGCCCATCGTGGATACTTCTTTCCCAGTATATCTTGTAGGGTATCAAGTATCAAGACCCACTGATTCTTTACAACTGGACAAGAGAACCGCTATGTAGATAATGATGAAGAAAAAGCCAATTTGCTAAAAAGATACTTTTGTTCTGTTTTCACTGAAGAAAATCCTGGAGAAGGACCGCGAGGGACTGGCAAAAGTACACCTGAGAATGGAGTGGATACAGCAACGTTCACGGAAGAGAGTGTGTATCAACAACTTGGAAAGCTAAAGGTGGACAAAGCCATGGGACTGGATGGGATCCACCCCAGAATATTGAGGGAGCTCAGAGAGGTTCTGGCGGGTCCTCTTAAAGATTTGTTTAATAAATCCTTGGAGACGGGAGAGGTTCCGAGGGACTGGAGAACGGCGGAGGTGGTCCCTCTTCACAAAAGTGGTGATAGGGAAGAAGCTGGAAACTACAGGCCGGTAAGCCTCACTTCAGTTATTGGAAAAGTAATGGAAGCGTTGCTGAAGGAAAGGATAGTGAATTTCCTGGAAGCCAATAAGTTGCAAGATCCAAGACAACATGGTTTTACCAGAGGGAAATCGTGCCAAACGAATCTCATTGAATTCTTTGATTGGGTAACTGGAGAATTGAATCATCGACGTGCTATAGACGTAATCTACTTAGATTTTAGCAAAGCTTTTGACACAGGAGGCTCTTAAATAAACTAGATGGGCTGAAGATAGGTCCTGAAGTGGTGAACTGGATTAGGAACTGGTTGACGGACAGACGACAGAGGGTGGTGGTAAATGGAGTTCGCTCAGAGGAGGGAAAGGTGAGTAGTGGAGTGCCTCAGGGATCAGTGCTGGGGCCGATTCTGTTCAATATATTTGTGAGTGACATTGCTGAAGGGTTAGAAGGTAAGGTTTGCCTATTTGCGGATGATACTAAGATTTGCAACAGAGTGGACACCCGGGAGGGAGTGGAAAGCATGAAAAGGGATCTGAGGAAGCTAGAAGAATGGTCTAAGGTTTGGCAATTAAAATTCAATGCGAAGAAATGCAAAGTGATGCATTTAGGGAGTAGAAACCCATGAGAGACTTATGTGTTAGGCGGTGAGACTCTGATAGGTACTGAGGGGGAGAGGGATCTTGGGGTGATAGTGTGCGAGGATCTGAAGGCGATGAAACAGTGTGACAAGGCGGTGGCCGTAGCGAGAAGGTTGCTAGGCTGTATAGAGAGAGGTGTGATCAGCAGAAGAAAGGAAGTGTTGATGCCTCTGTACAAGTTGTTGGTGAGGCCCCAAACAAATTTTTTCTGGAGATGGGAAGGCGGTAGAACGAGAGGACATGAAATGAGATTGAAGGGGGGCAGACTCAAAAAAGATGTCAGGAAGTATTTTTTCACGGAGAAGGTGGTGGATGCTTGGAATGCCCTCCCACGGGAGGTGGTGGAGATGAAAATGGTAACAGAATTCAAACATGCGTGGGATATGCATAA
Source organism: Microcaecilia unicolor (assembly GCF_901765095.1). Taxonomy (NCBI): domain Eukaryota; kingdom Metazoa; phylum Chordata; class Amphibia; order Gymnophiona; family Siphonopidae; genus Microcaecilia; species Microcaecilia unicolor. Next base: position 238,158,749 of record NC_044037.1, read on the forward strand.
AGGAATCCTATGCAGTAGGAAGGGATCCTCAGAAGCTTAGCTGAAATTGGGTGGCGGAGCAGGTGGGGGAAGAGAGGTTGGTGGTTGGGAGGTGAGGATAGTGGAGGGCAGACTTATACGGTCTGTGCCAGAGCCGGTGATGGGAGGCGGGACTGGTGGTTGGAAGGCGGGAAATACTGCTGGGCAGACTTGTAAGGTCTGTGCCCTGAAAAAGGCAGGTACAAATCAAGGTAAGGTATACACATATGAGTTTATCTTGTTGGGCAGACTGGATGGACCATGCAGGTCTTTTTCTGCCGTCATCTAGTATGTTACTATGTTACTATATGGAATAAGGTTCCCCGTTCTCCACAGCCTCTGACCCTACATAAAATTACCTGGACACCAGCAACACAACCTGCGACACAACTTAACCAAAGACTGTAATGGACATTACCTGACTCTTCCTCCCCCTCTACCTCTTTAAGCTCCCCCCAATTTTATCAACCATACATGTATCTTACCCACCATAATATCACCTTGTATTCATTCATAAATTGTATTTGTTCTGTCCGGAACCGGCTAACGCCGTTAACGGTTATCATGTAAGCCATATTGAGCCTGCAAAAAAGTGGGAAAATGTGGGATACAAATGTAACAAATAAATAAATAAATAAATATTGAGCCATGTTTAAAAACTATGTAGATCTTCCTCAGTACCGTGTCAAATCATTAAAATGTCATCAATATATCATTTTTATAGAACAAGCTATGCATTAAAAGCATGTTCTGTAAATGCCCCTTACCTGCTCATGCTCCTCTCATGGCCATACCCCCTTTTCAGTTACGTGCTAAGAAATTTATGTGTGCATCATTATAGAATAGCGCTTAACAAGATGCACACATAAATCCAAAATGTTGCCAATTAGCGCTGATAGTTGATTATTGGCACCCAATTATTGCTGCTCATTGGCTTATTATGGGGCCCTTTTACAAAGGCGTGGGAGGGCTAATACACAGGTAGCGCATGCCCAATTGGAGCTACCACCAGGGTAGCTAGCGCATGTGCCCAGCGGTAATTCTTATTTTGGCACACGCCAAATCAAGAGGTAAAAAATAATTTTCTATTTTCTACTGCGGGGGTCATTCCTGGTGATAACTGGCAGCATTCCACTTTGGTATGTGCTGCATGATTACCACATGGGTGTGCGTGAGTCCTTACCACTAGGTCAATGGGTGGTGGTAAGAGCTCAGGCCGTAAATAGGCACGTGCTAGTTTTAAAATTAGTGCAGGCCCATTTCCCGGCCCATTAAAAAATAGCCTTTTTCCCCAGACACAGTAAAAAAGGGCCCAGAGCACGCTTAAAAGACATGCCCACACTTCTGCAGGCCATTTTTTTTTACTGTGGCTTTGTAAAAGGACCCCTGAATCCTGAGAAACTGGCTATATGGCAAGCTGTTCTTTAATGACCTGTTGTGGCAACTCATGTAGTCAAGAAACTTATTGACATCTATAGGTTTTCTAAAAGCAACTTACCATTAAGTCCAAAAGAAGTCCAAAGCTCAAACTTTCATCCCTACAACTGGTGGTCATTTGTGTTATCCTCTACTTCTTTTGGACTTTGAGATCTTACCATTGTCACAAATTATACATATATCCAAAAAAGGTATACATCTCTTATCAAAATGCATCTTAAAATATAAATTGCTATCCAAGATATTGAGCCATGAATAAAAACTATGTAGATCTTCAATACCTTGTTAAATCATTAAACTGTCATAAATATATTGTTTCTATAGAGTAACCTGTTCCTTAAACGCATGTTCTGTGGACGCCCCTTCCCTACCCATGTTCTTCACATAGCCATGCCCCCTTTTCAGAGATGTGCTAAGAAATTTATGTGTATATCGTTATAGAATAGCACTTAACAAGATGTGCACATAAATCCAAATTGTTGCCAGGAATGTTGGCACCTAATTATTGGTGCTGATTGGCTCATTGTGCAATTAAATTGTGTGTGGAATTTGGGTGTGCGCCCAGATTTCCATGTGCAATTTTGAGTGCCATGGGCTAGATTCTATATATGGTGCTTAAAATATTGGTGCAGAAAAAAGTGCTATTCTATAAGTGACGATTAAATTAGGCACGGTTTATAGAATAGTACTTATGCCTGGGAATCGCACCCAACTTTAGGCAGGGCCGTTTGCACCAACTGAAACATGGTGCAAATGTACACACCTATATTAGCCATGTATTCCATGAATTCACATAAATGCTAGAAATGCCTCACATAACTTGTGTATAAAATTTAGGCGTGGATCCTGTGCCTAAATTTCTGCACATAAGTTCCAATTAAATTTTATTAGTACCAATAATTGCTTGTTAAAATACCAATTATTAGCACTAATTAGCTAATTTTTGGTGACTTTTACAGAATTAGGCAGTAGTGTACCAAGGGTGGGGTGGTGGGGGCAGTCCACCCTGAGTACACACTGCAAGGGGGTGCAGGGAGCAGACGCATGGCTGTCGGTTCCGCTGGTTCCCTGCTCTCTTTGATGTTACTTCCTGTTCCAGGGCAGGGAACCGACAGCCGTGCAATTGCTCCCTGCACCCCCAGGAGGTAAAGGCGATGCACTTGGAGGGGGTAGAGGTGATGCGCAGGGGGGGTTATGACTTTTTTTTTGGGGGGGGGGGGTGATGCGGCAGGGCGGGCACAGCAGCGATCTGCCCTGGGTAGCAACTGACCTAGAAACACCACTGGAATTAAGGGGCATGTAAAGAATCCTGGGGACTGTGCATGTGTGCACTATTGGAAAAATAAAGTGGACCCTTTTCAGGAAAGAGTGCACATTCTTCTAAAAGATAGTGCATTCTTCATGCATAATGTGCACACTCTTTAAATAGAGGGTGCTTTCTTTCCAAAAGAGTGCTCACTACCAACAATACTGTTCCTATAATGAAAAAATATGAAGAAACAACATTAACAAAATGAAAGTTCTCATAAATGACATGGGCATTGTCTTGAAATGAACATTATTGGACTGCACACCCCTAGTCTCTAATAGCTTCACATCCTCTATTGGTTGCCCCCCAAATATCCAATAAGTTGAATACCTGAAATAATTTGCATGCTGAAAAGTATACATTCTCTCTGTCAGTTTATGCATAATTATATTCAGGGATGCACATTGGTTAGCAAACATTCAGTTCATTTCCATGTCTTTAAAATTTAATTCACACAAAAGGGGGGGGGGGGGTTATCAATGTGGGCTACCTTCAAGACATGCTATTTTACTGTTAATGCCAGTTATTAGTAAAGAGGTCTCACTGCATTTAATGGCACCTGTGCTAAAACAGCACAAAGGTTGTGGTAAAAATAACACATTTTAATAGTAGCCCACATTGATAACTATGCCCCAAAATCAATTTAACACGTTAACCAATGACTTAACAGGCAAAGAGTCAATTTGTGTATATTAAAAAGTTCTATCACACATAAATTTTTTTTATTAACATGAGTATGATATGAAATGAAAGAACATTTAAAGGTCAAAAATCCAAAACTGAACAAAAAAAATTGTTTCCCCTGTTTCATCCCTAATATGTAACACTGACATTTTGAGAATACAATCTTGTTTTTGTGTAAAAACAGCTAAAATGTAAATCTGTGATTGGATATGTTTTAAAGATTCTTTGAACAGGGATAACAGTGTTATGTATTAAAGTGTTGCATTTTAAAGTAACATTGCTTTTCATTAATCAAGTGCCTGTATGCTTGATTAATTTGTACAAGGTTTAAATTGCTATGAAAATTTATCATTCATAGCCATGATTTCCATTTACATATATGTTAATTATGGTAAATGCAATCTTTTCCTTAATCCTCTGGGCTGCATATTAAAAAGATACAGTGCTCACTGTGAGTGACGTCTATTCTTTTACACAGTTATCTGTTTTTTTGCATTTAGTAAAGTGGGGGCTTACCAGTGAAAAATAAACTCCACAAAAACTCAAATATTTCCTGCAAGTAACAAGTTGAAATACTGTAGATGAAAAATTCCATTCAAATTATTTTCTTGTCTTAACAAAGGAAAATGCACGCACACACACACACATATACTGAACACATGGAGGCAGATATTGAAAATGCTGTTGAGTGGCCATGATATTAACTATGTTTAGCTGTCTATCTTTAGACTAATTTTCAGCCACCACCTCCAATATTCAGCATCAGGTAACCAGACAATGCCACTGAATGTTAGCTCTGACCACCCATGTAGTAAGTGGGCAGATCATGGGTGGTATAGGGGATGGAATTGGGGAGGAGCCGGCAGTACCTGGAACCAGGAGGCTGCTGCAAGAAGTTGTGACAGCCATTTTGAGAATACTGCTGCTGGGGGCAAGAATGAGTGGGTCATATAAAATTTGCAATTAAACTTAGAGAGGTGTGGTAGCCGTGTTAGTCCACTCTTAAGGTTATCAATAGAAATCAAACAAAATAAAACATGGAAAAGAAAATAAGATGATACCTTTTTTATTGGGCATAACTTAATACATTTCTTGATTAGCTTTCGAAGGTTGCCCTTCTTCATCAGATCGGAAATAAGCAAATGTGGTAGCAGATAGTATATATAAGTGAAACATCCAATGCATATCTCCTACCCATCCCCACCCTCCCACCCTGTCAGACTGTCAAAGTAATGTTTAGATGTATGGTAATGTATGAAAATTGGGTCTAAATTGCAAAAAGAATTTTAAACAAGTGGAGAGCAAGAAGTAAAAAGTCCAATAGTTGTAGAGGTGGAACAAATCTACATTTCTTTTGTCCTCTATCTGCTAAAAGCATTGAACACATTTATTTTTCATTCAGAAAAATTGGAAGAATGACAGAACGGATATCCATCTTGGTACTTTTCAGAAAAACACTATCTTTTCTGTGTGAAATGATGAACAAGTGAAAATCAGGGTATAATAGATCAATGCCCAAGGATATAGAATAACTATGTGGAATGTCTATTAAGCTGTACTAATCAGTTAGTGCAGTAGTGAACATGTAGCTGTCATTAATGCGAGATTGTGCTAACAGCTACCATATTGCTAAAGAACCTACAATAACTTCTTTTCATGGTTTGGATCCAGGGTTGTCGAGAGAGGAGGCAAGGGGCAAATTCCCCAGGCCCGGCCTCCAAGGGGGAGCCCGGGCCTGGGGCAGGCAAGCTTCTTCTTGCCTGCTTCCAGGACGGGTCTGTCTTCTCTTGGTCTGTCTCCTGCTCCTGTTGTGTGCCATCCAGGATCTGCATGATTGTATTAATGTGACCATCCGAGTCCTGGGCAGCATGCACAGCAGGAGCAGGAGAGGACAGCAGCAGTTGGTAAAGGGATGGGTAGTGCAAGTTGGTGCGGCGGTGGTGGTCTGAGTGTGCGTGGGGGCAGTGTAGCGGCGGTCTGAGTGTGGGAGGCGGTGTGGCCTGAGTGTGTGTGTGTGGGGGGGGGGGGGTGCAATGGTCTGGTCCTGCCCTCTCGCAGCAGCCCTGTTTGGAACCAGGCCAATGAGCAAAGAAGGAGCATGGATGGAGCTGACAGCTAGCATGCAGGATGGTACTACCAGTGGCATACCAATTGAATTCAGCCCCCCCCCCCCCAGGTCTGATAATTTGGCTAGTGAGTGTCCCCAAGCCCCACCAGCAGAAGCCTTATTCCAACACTGTTTGTTGCCGAGCTGCCTGCCCTGCTTCCTCAAACCAGCATGCATGTTTGCTTTTAGTGAAATTAAGCATGCACAAGGCTTCACGCATGCTCACTTTCATTAAAACCGAGCATGTGTGCCGCCGGAAGGGGGGCACGGAGCAGGGCAGGTGGCATGGCAGGGAACTACACTGGAAGAAGACTTCTTCTGGCAGGGCTTGGGGACCCCCAACACCCCAGGTATGTGGGGTTCAGTGGTGAATGGAGAGCAGTGGGAATGGGGCAAAATGTGCCCCTCACTTTGGGCTCAGGCCCCCTCAAAATTGAGGTCTGGCTACACACCTACTTTGTACTACTATAAATAATGTCTGTAGCAATAATTAACTTTGTAGTAATACTCTTTTAGGAAACTGATCCTGACCTAATATTGACTTTACATGTATAGGGCTAGATTCTATACATGTGTCTAAAATATCGGTGCTGAAAAATACCCTCTTAAGCGGTATTCTATAAGCCATGCCTAAAGTTTGGCTCGGTTTATGGAATAAACGCTCAAGCAGAGAGGTTGCATGAAAACGTAGGCATTGTCATTTGCACCAATGAAAACATGGTGGAAATACCTGTGCCTAAATTTATGCATGGAGAGCCCCTGTTCCACCCCCAAATTCCTATGACCCTCTCATTTCCATGCTCTCATGTTTGAACCACATGTAAATTTCAGGTGTGGATCTGCATCTAAATGTATGCATGTTAGTCCCAATTACATTTTATTAGTGCCAATAATTGCTTGTTAAAAGCCAATTATTGACACTAATTGGCTCATTATTCTATTAAATTGCATGCACAAATCAGGAAATGCCTACATTTCCATTCACAGTTTTTGCTAACCTTCATAGAATCAGAGGGATAATTTATAAGTATATATTTTTATATATTGATACATTAGAATCACATACGGAGTAATTTAAAAAGTACATGCTAACATTAATGTGTCAATTATGCATGTAACTCATTAGAATAATGGCATATATGTGTGTATGTGTACATATGCATGTAAATGTCAAAGTTCCACCTAAGCACTATTCTGTAAATATATTCATATCTGACATAGTACATGGTAGGTATACACAGACAGGACTTAACAGGACTTAACAAAGATCTGGGTTTTCTAGCCCATTATCAACCATAAAGTTGTATTGCTCTGTTTGTCACCCTCTTCTCACCTATCCACCCCTGTGCTGTTAGACTGTCACTGAAATGCTTTGATGTTCCCATGCATATCTCCTGGTCTCTCACCTATCCACCCCCACCCTGTTTGACTGTCACTGAAATGCTTTGATGTTTCACTTATATATACTGTCATCTACCAACACTTGTTTATTTCCGATCTCATGAGATAGTAATTTCCTACTTAAATAAAAGATGGGGTGTTCTTCACCTTGACTTTCCTGGGAAAGGACAGCCTCCAGTCCCTTCTCTGAGCATCTGTAATATAAAGGGTTTTCAAAATCTTCTCCCTCAGTACAGGCTTGTTACATAGACTATTTTGGAGGTTCTTGAAAGTAACTTTTCCTTGTTTAGACCATTGTAACTGATTAGGCTTATTCTTTTTTAACAGGTCTATCAAAATACTGGACTCATCTGCAAACTTAGGGATGAAACACCTATAGTACCCCACCAGTCCTAGAAAACTCCTCAAGTGTTTCTTGGTCTGAGTTTGTGGAAATTCCCGAATATACTTCATCTTATCTAATAGGGGTTTTATCTTCCCTTGCCGCACTAGGTACTCCAAATACTTTACCTCTCATTGGGCAAATACATATTTCTGAGGATTTAAGGAGAGACCACCCTTCCTCAAAGTCTCTAGAACAGCTATTACCCTGGGGACATGGGTTTCCCAATCTGTACTAAAAATAATAACATCATCCTTATATATAGCAGCATACATCTGATGACATTGGAGAATATGAACTAGGAGCCTTAAACAGCTTGCAGAAGCTCCATTTAAGCCAAATGGCATTCTATAAATTTGGTATAATCCTACTGGTGTGCTGAGCACTGTTTTGAGGTGGAAATCCTCCTTGGTGAGATCTAGGGTTGTAAGGTATTGGGCCTACCCTAGCATATTCAGAAGCTGATCAATGTGGGACATGGGGTAGACATCAGGTTTATATGGCATTGACCTGGTGAAAATCTATACAAAATCTCTGTGTGCAGTCCAGCTTAGGAACCAGGACAATAGAGCTGGATCATGGACTTCTAGATTCCTACATTACTCCATATTGCTCCATTTCCCTCACTTGTTTTATAATCTCTTGTCTTTTGGCCTTAAGTAATTGATTCTGTTGTTGCCTTACTATTTTTCCTGGCACGGTATGTATTTTGTGTGTAATAAGGTGAGTAAATCCTCAAAGGACTCTAGCATTCCTGCTAACTTGGCATTTTTGTTTGGGAGTAAGCTCCCGTATAAGTAAGGCTTTCTCTTTCATTTAAGTCACTCAGTTGGGGGGCCAAGATCATTGGTTACTTCCTCTTTTAAGCAGGCCATTAAGGCTTGTCTTTCATGCCAAAGTTTTATGACATTTATATGGTAGATCTGCTTTTTTTCCCAGCTATTTAATAACTTATAGGTGTTGGGACCTGTTTGTCTTTTGACGATCATGTTTCCTCTCGATCTCGAGGTGAACTTATAGGGAGAACTAAGGATTAGTACCAAAACTTATCACCTCCTTAAAAGCTCTGGGCTTGGCATCTTGATCATAGTAGCCTTTCTGGCACTCCTGGCTTTTTCTCAGGTTCTCCTTGGTCATCTTAGATACCCTAGCTAATCAACCCCTCATAGTACTGTCTGAAGATCTGCCTCTGGTTTAACTCACTGCTCCTTCAGAATATCCAACATGCATCTAGGATGGCACCCATATATATACATTACTTCAAATGGCAAGATACCCAATGAGGTTTGGATATTTTCCCTATATGCATACCACTCTGTATATTCCCCATTCAGACCTCCCCTTAACATGACTTTTAGAGTTTTATTAAACCTCTCTACCAAACCATTTGTCTGAGGGTAGTAGGCTGACTTTTTAATGTATTTAATATCAAAGACCTCCCATACTTGTTTTAACCTGTTAGATATAAAATTAGATCCTTGGTCTGTTAATACTTCCCTGGATAAACCTATCTAACAAAAATAACTTAATTAATTCACTATTACCTTAGCAGAGATGTTCTTCAAAGGGACAGCCCAGAGAAATCAGGTGTCCTGATCCAAGATGGTTAAAATATATTAGACACCCTAGGGGTCTTAATAATGAGACATATTATGTCCATAGCTAGACAGGTTATAGGGTCCTCAATAATGGGTAGCGGAACAAGGGGGGTCTGAGCAGGATGGGAGCTGGACATCTTTTAGCATTGGGGACATGAGGAACAATACTGGTGCACCTCTCTGAAAATCTCTGACCAACAGAACTTCTCCAATATTTGCCCTAAAGTATTCTGTATCCCTTTGTGTCCATCCCTTTGGGATGGTCATGCCTTAGGAAAAGCTCTTTAAATATATGAGGGACCACAAACTGCTTTATGGAGCAGCTTGTTTAGGACCCAGCAAGAGTGACAAAGATTCTAGACCTAGTCCTTAGTGAAGTGCATGATCTGGTGCAGGAGGTAATGGTGCCAGGACCACTTGATAACAGTGCTCATAATATGATCAGATTTGATATCAGCTCTGGAGTAAGTACACACAGGAAATCCAAAACATTAGCATTTAACTTTCAGAAAGGAGACTATAAATGAGAACAGTCAAACCCCCCTCCCCCCCCCCAAAAAAAAAAAATAAAAAAAAAAAAACACCCAACATCTTAAAGAAGCAGCTGCAAAGGTCAAAAATTTACATCAGGAATGGATGCTATTCAAAAATATCATCTTGGAAGCCCAGACCATACATATTCCATGTATTAAAAAAAGAGGAAGGAAGGGCAAACGACAGCTGGCATATGCTTAAAACATGAGGTGAAGGAAGATATTAGAGCTAAAAGAAAACCCTTCAGAAAACAGAAGAAAGCTCCAACTGAAAGTAATAGGAAACAGCAAAAGGAATGGCAAGTCAATTGCAAAGCGTTGATAAGGAATGCAAAGAGAGACTTTGAACAGGTATATTAGAAGCAAGAAACCAGCAAAAGAATCAGTTGGACCACTAAATGACTGAGGGATAAAAGGGGCAACCAGGGAAGACAAGGCCATAACAGAGAGATTAAATTAATTATTTGTTTTGGTCTTCACAGAGGAAGATGTGGGAGAGATACTGGTGCCAGAAATGGTATTCAGTGCTGACAGGTCAGAGAAACTGAAACAAATCTTTGTAAACATGGAAGATGTAATGGAGCAATTTGACAAATTGAAGAGTAGCAAATTGCCTGGACTGGATAGTATGCATCCAGGAGTACTGATAGAATTGGAAAAATGAACTTGCAGAGCTATTGTTAGTAATATGTAATTTATCTTTAAAATCAAGTGTGGTACTGGAAGATTGGAGGTTGGCCAATGTAAAGCCGATTTTTAAATAGGGTTCCAGAGGTCATCCAGGAAATTATAGACCGGTAAGCCTGACGTTGGTGCAGGGCAAAATGGTAGAGACTATTATAAAGAACAAAACTACAGAGCATATACCTAAGCATAGATTAATGAGACAAAGCCAAGATGATTTAATCAAGGGAAATGTTGCCTCACCAATCTACTACATTTCTTTGAAGGGGTGAATAAGCATGTGGATAAAGGTGAGCCAGTTGATGTGGAGGGGCATAATCGAACGGAAACGCCTATCTCCATGGGCGTTTATCTCCCAGAACGGGTCTGTGAAGGGGCGGGCCGAACCGATTTTTCGAAAAAAAATAAACGTTTTTGAGCTGGGCATTTGTTTTTTTTAGCGATAATGGAAACTAAAAACGCCCAGCTCAAAAACGTCCTAATCCGAGCCATTTGGTCATGGGAGGGGCCACGATTCGTAGTACACTCGCCCCCCTGATATGCCAGGACACCAACTGGGCACCCTAGGTCAGTGCGATGGACTTCGGAAAAAGCTCCCACATGCATAGCTCCCTTACCACGGGTGCTGAGCTCCCAACCCCCCTCCCCCAAAACCCACTACCCACAAACGTACAACACTACTATAGCTCTTAGGGATGAAGGGGGCACCTACATGTGGGTACAGTGGGTTTTGGAGGTCTCCCATTTACCAGCACAAGTGTTACAGGTGGGGGGGGGATGGGCCTGGGGCTACCTGGCTGAAGTGCACTGCGGTACCCACTAAAAGTGCTCCAGGGACCTGCATACACGCAGGCCTCTGGGACTTGTTGCTGCTGTATAACATTGGCACACCAGTTGACACCTGAAGACTAATCTCTCCGAAAACGTCCTTTATTGGAATAACCGCCTTTACTCACAGTTAACTGCAGATCAGAGGTTGTGCCCCACTGGCAAAGAATTCAAAATACAGCAGCACGTATGATCTGTAGGGCCCGGAGGGATGATCGAGCAACACCTTTATTGCATCATCTGCACTGGCTCCCGGTCGAAGCAAGAATAAAGTTTAAGGCTCTTGTCCTGACACACAAAGCCTTTCACACATTAAACCCTAGCTACTTGTCGAATTTAACAATCCCCTACACCGCTATGCGAACTCTCAGATCCCTAACAGATAACAGGTTAGTCATTCCCCCTCTTACTAAGGCTAGATGGGAATCTACACAGAGATCGGCTTTTTTCTACCTGTCACCCTCCCTTTGGAATAGCCTTCCAAAGGAGATCAGATTAGAGAAATCTTATCTCCATTACCGAAAACTTCTGAAAACCTTTCTCTTTATAAGCTACGTAGAACAGAACTTAGCATAATGAGATAAGGTCAAAAAGACAAAGAAAAATGGGATAGCTTAACTGGATATTAGATTTTTAACTTGTATTGATTTATTATGTAGTTTATCTTGATTGCTGTGCTTTCCTGTCATGAATGGAATTCCTATGTCTGTTTATTTGTATATACCAATTTTTTTATATATATGTAAACCGTTCTGTTTTGCAGATGCAATAAGATACGGTATATAAATTAACATAAATTTAAAAAAAAAAAAAATACTGAGATTAGCAGTAGGTCAGAGCTGGCAGAATGCTGTACAATGCCCTCTTTCAGTCACATTCAAGGGAAGAACTAAGTTGTCTAACATGGCTAACACAGGAAAGGGAACTAAAACTGGCTTTCAAAAATGGCCACTACCGCATGGACTACAACAGGAAACACAACAGGGCACACTCTGACCCAGTAGGCAGGGGGAAAAGCACCATGGGAGAAGAGCCTACCAACTACCAACATCGTGAGACTGTAACAGAAGCTAATGAAATCATGGAGCCCAATACCCTACACCCACCACAATGCAATGCTGATGTGACCCTGTACTGCACCCGAGAGCCACATCTGACCCAGGGAAAGGCTGTGACAGGATCGAACACATTCTGTTGTCATGGAGGTGGGTACGGCATTTGAGGCTGGCATAGAGGCTGGAAAACAGTTTGTAAAGTGGGGGTTCTTTTGGTGGGAGGGGATTAGGGACCACTGGGGGAGTCCGGGGAGGTCATCCCCGATTCCCTCCAGTGGTCATCTGGGCAGTTGGAGCACTTTTTTGGGACTTGTTCGTGAAAAAAAAGGGTCCAAAAAAGTGACCCAAAATCGCGGTCAAAACGCCTTTTTTTTTCGATTATCAGCTAAAGATGCCCATCTCTCCTCGGCTGATAACCATGCCCCAGTCCACCTCCACCACGCCTCCGACACGCCCCCGTCAACTTTATTCATTTCCGCGACGGAGTACAGTTGGAAACGCCCCAAATCGGCTTTCAATTATACTGATTTGGGCGCCTTTGTGAAACAAACGTCTATCTCCCGATTTAGGTCGCACTATAGGCGTTTTTCTCTTTCGAAAATAAGCTGGATTGTGTATCTGGATTTTCAAAAGGCAATTTACAAAATACCTCATGAAAGTCTCCTGAAAAAATTAGAAAGTCATGGGATAGGAAGCAATGTTCAATTGTGGATTAAAAACTGGTTAAAAAATATAAAACAGAGAGTAGGTTTAAATGGTCAGTATTTTCTTTATTTATACTTTCCAAATTTTTAACATTACAAGAGAATCTTGTTTCAGAAAAACAGACAAGAAATAAATTTAGGATTATATCATCCATAGCAAACATTATAACAATCTTAAATTTAAATGTCTTCTTTAAATCACAAATGAGCAAGATAAAGGAGGGCGTGTTTAAAAATAAAGGGGAAATTTAACAAATAATATGTATAACAAGAATAGACTTAACACGCATTTGCTCACCTACTTTAACTCCTTCTTAATCAGTTGGTAGCAACTGCAGACAATTTCCTACAGTCAAGAAACACTCTTAACTGTTCTGGCTGAAAGAATATATATTTTAAACCTTCATATTTCAATACACATTTACTAGGATAGTTCAAAAAGAACGAGGCTCCCATATCTAAAGTTTCCTTTCTCATACTCAAAAACAATTTTCTAATTTCCTCTTTCTGCTTTGTAACATCTTGATATATACGTACTGTTTTACCATAAAATAAATAATTCATTTTTCGAAAATATAATCTTTTTAGCGAATCCACATCCTGTTGGAAAACAAATTGAACAAATAAAGTCATTCTTTCTGATTGTTCTGATAAGGAGACTTCCAGCAATTCAGATACGTTTAATTTACCATTTGAAGATTTTCCTTCCGAGAGATTTTTATTTTGTATGTAGTAAATTTTATTTACCGGAGGTAAAGCTTTTGAGGGATATTTCAATACTTCAATCAAATTTTTTTTAAAGGCATCTAATGGTGATATACATATTTCTCTTGGAAAGTTTAAAATACGCAAATTTAGTCTCCGATTATAGTTTTCAATTTGTTCAATCCTTCTTTTAATAATAGTTTTGTCTTTTATCATTTCTGAGGATAAATCTTGTAGTTTTCTCACATCTTGGTTAAGCTTTGTTGTTTGAGTTGTAAACTCTGTTTTAATAGTAGCCAGAAAGTCAGAAAAAGTGTTCATTGTACTCACTAATGTGGAGATTTCTTTCGTGGATTTTTCTACGGTTACTGCCAACTGTTGGAGAACTATCCATTCGTTCTCCAATGACACCATTCCCGGAGCAGCTCTCAATTGCTTCCATTCAATGCTCGGGCCAACAGGCCCTTGCTTTCCTTCAGAGTCCGCTTTTCCAGCACCTTTGATCGAGGTCCCCACATCAAACACTTTGGTTTTGGGAGATCCTCTCTGGGTCTGGCAGCCATCCGGAGGGAGCAGTGGATGAAGCGCCGGAGGGGAAAGCGTGACATCTAGGCCCAAGTCCTCAAGGATTTCCCCTTCCTGGAGGGCAGCCGAGCTCCTCTTGGCGTTCTGGGTGGAAATTTGTGAGGTGAACCTTTCTATCGACACCTGATGTGGAGAAGAGGTCCGGGTTGTCGAAGCTTCTCCCCGGACCGTTCCCTTTCTTTTGGTATGCGGCATCAGTAAGGAAATATTCTTTAACAGAGCATCGATTCAGGAAAGGCTCAAACCTCGTTCAACTGCGTGCCGCCATCTTGACACGCCCCGCAAACTAAATGGTCAGTATTTTCAATGGAGAAGGTAAATAGTGGGATTCCCCAGGGGTCTGTGCATGGACCACTGCTTTTTAACATATTTATCAATGTTCTAGAAATGGGAATAGCTAGTAAGGTAATTACATTTGCTGATTGAACAAAGTTATTCAAAGTTGTTAAATTGCATGAAGATTGTGATAAATTGCAAGAGGACGGGGGCGTGTCAAGATGGCGCCAAGAACGAGTGTGATGTAAGCAACTCCAGAGAGTCTTGATCGGAAGAGATATTTCCTCGATAAAAAATGCCACATTCCAAGAGAAAAGGAACGTTACAGGTAGTATCCCCACCTCCTGCAACTTCTACACCGACTCGACCAGGTCTGGAGCACTTCTTTCCCGTTCTTTCTCAAGTATCGAGTGGGGTGGATTCCGCTGTGGTTGGACCCAGTGAAGCAGTTCCTCTGCTGGAAAGTGAAACATCTTTGTCCCCTCCACCAATCTCCACAATCCCTCCATGTCCAGCGACATCCGAGAGCCGAGAGGTAAACCAAACAGACTCCGGAAGTGCGTCTGCAGGTGGATCCAGCAGGGAACCCAGCTCGGCGCAGATCTTGATGAAGCCCAGGGACCAGATGATTTCTGTGTCCACGGGAAGAGAAACGGAGGTCAGTCTAGAGAAGATATGGCTGGAATTACTTGAAATGGCCAATACATTGCTTCAATCATCAGGAGAGGTAAAGGCTTTGAACTCTAAAATTCAAGAATTGAAAGATACCGTAGAATCTGTTAAACAAGACTTTTCCTTAAAGATTTCTGATTTGCAAAACGAAGTGGAACAAACACGAGAGTTTAAAGCAACAGTAGTAAAGGATAATATGGATATTTGGAGAAAGATTGAACAAATAGAGAACTATAATAGAAGATTAAATCTCTGCTTGCTTAATTTTCCTACACTTTTGGGGGTGACTCCATTAGAATTATTTACTCGTTAGCTTAGCAGGATTTTAAAAAAGTTTGGATAATTTCCAAAAATAAATGTCCATAAGCCATTATTAAGATGGACTTGGGAAAATCCACTGTATATTCTATTATAAGCAGAATAAAATCTGTTTTGCTATTCTGGGATCTTGCCAGGTACTTGTGACCTGGATTGACCACTATTGGAAACAGGATACTGGGTTCGAAGGACCTTCTGTCTGTCCCAGTATGGCAATACTTATGTTCTTATGCAACTGCTTCTTATTCTCTGTACACATTCTCAGTACACTTGCTCCAACAGAATCCTAGGAAAATTATAATTATTGCAATCAAGGGGTTGTTCATAGGCCTTTTTTAGGGCTGGGTCAGCCTTTTGTTCATGCATGAAGGAAGGAAACTTTTTTTTACTAATTCTTCAGTGGCCCAGCAGGATTTCTTTCCCCATCTGCAGGTCACCTATAGCCTATCTTTCCTTTCTTGTCTTCTTAAGACCTTTTCTTTCCTTTCTTTCCCCTCTGGCTAACTCTCCTCTCTCTTACTTTGAGACTGGGAAGACACCAATCCCTCTAAATCTTTTAAGCATTTAGTAAAGGAGGGCCAATCACTTCTCAAAACCAGATCATAGGGAAGCATGGGGAGTACGGCAATGAGTACTTTTCCATGGAATCCCGGGCCCTGAATGTGAATCTCATAAAGGGGATAGGAGGTAAAAGCTCTTTGTATACATCTAATCTTTACAGTTCCTCCAATATCTATTTTCTCTTTCCCTCATCTGTGCTCGTACTTTTTTCCACAACCTCTGGGATTTCATACACTGTTTCACCCCAGAATCTAATAAAGAGCTAGTGAGAACCCCTTCTATGGACACCTCCTATAAGTAACTCCACCCTTCCTTCGCTCCTTTAATTCCCAGGAATCCAGTTTTACCCTTACAATCCCTTTTCAGGTGACCCCTTTTTCCATACTGAAAACATTGAAACTCTACTTTTTTTTTCTCTTGGACAGGGACTCCATCCTTCTCCAACTCACTAGCTTGATGCCTAGACAGGATTCTTGCTACTTGCCAAGAACGTGAATGGGCACTTTTAGGGAATGGGGAATGAGATTGGGCTAGTAGGGCCTCCTAATATAACTCTGCCATCTGAGTGGCTTCTTCTATGGAATGATATCCCTGCTTAATTATCCACCCACTTACTTCCCTGGGGACAGCAAAAAAAGAACTACTCCAAAAGCACCTCCTCCACAATCTGGGCAGCCATATTTTGTGTTGTCTGGGATGTTTTATACATGTTTTAATAATTGAAATTGCAGTACTGTGAACCTCTTTGGTGTTTTTGGGTGTAAATGTGGTATATCAAATCGACTTTTCCTTGGGAGTAGTCAATTTTGAATTTGATTGTAGGATGGTAGGTATTGAAAGAACTGTAAAATTGTTTTAGAGTTTCTTTCCCCTCAGTCCAAATCATAAAATGCATCAATTTACCAGTAGTATTTTAGGGGTTGAGTCTGATATGTATTCAAAAATGTCTCTTCCGTTTCTGCCATAAAGAGGTTAGCATATTGGGGTGACGTCCTGGTGCCTTTAATTGTTGACTAACACAGCTACCGCATCACTCTACTCAGCGATAGGAGAGAAAGTCGTGACATGATTAAAAGCTGTCCAGGAATGTGAGGGTAAACAAGAGGATTAATTGGTATAGGCCACCAAGATTGAAGATGCATCAGAGGGAGGTAAAGCCCCTGAAGCTTGTACATGTGGATAACAATTTGAGATTTGTTACAGAAAGAACTATGCAATATTGTCTGTATCAGGATGAGGAATGAGGACCGTCTTTTACTGGGAGAGTACAGGTCTGACAAGATTAAGAAAATCGTTTTGGTTTTTTTTGCAGAATTATTGATTGATTTAATAAAATAGAGTGTTTAGCCAGTGCAAGTTGGAACCTCTTGTAGTTGTGATTTGCTTTGCAAAATGCTTACATGGTCATAGATTTGGTCTTCCTTCGTGTCAAGTCCATTTTATTGTGAAAGCTTCTGATGTGAACTTTCTTAGTCCATTGGATGTTTTAGCTCTGCATCATCCTTCGTGTCACCCCCGCTGTGTTTGCTTCCTACTGAAATCATCTTGAGGTGGAGTCAGGGCAGATCCAGAAGACATGTAGACACTGGTCATATTCAGTACCAGCGCTCGCATACCTAACTGAGCAGATAGGACCACATAAAAAGCAGTCCTTTCTGTCTGGTTAGATATGTGGGTGTCTGCACTGAATATCAGCTGACACTGGTATAGCTTATAGGTCTGCCCAAGACCACCATATGCATTGTCAGTGCTTGGACATGGCCAGCATTGAATATCTGGGTATAATTCAACCTGCAACTGTCAGCTGCTTTAAAACTACTGACTACCATAGGCTAAAAATTACCCAGTGAGTTCCTAAATTTTGATTCCTAAGTTAGACTCCTAAATTTGTGCCCTACTTTCAGTCAAATTTAGAAGTGTAAAGGGCTCATTTTTGAAACAGAAGAACATTCAAAAAAAGCACAAAGCGGCAGATTGATTTTTTTTTTTATTCAAAACTCATTCTTAATATGTTTTTCTATACAGTTCATCTAAATCTCAAGGGGGCATGTTGGTGCAGTGTTTTGGGTGGGACTAGAGTGGTCTTATGATTTGGATGTTTTTCTGCAATAATGGAACATTGTAAAAGCATCCAAGCCTATTTCAATAATGACTAAGTGCCAAAAAGGTGCCCAAACTGACCAGATGACCACTGGATAGATAAAAGCATGAACCTCCCTTAATCCCCCAGTGGTCACTGACTCCCTCCCACCCCCCCTTAATACGTGAAAGTGACAGTCCATACCCGACTCTTTGACAGCTGCAGATATAATGGCCATTCCTCTTAGAGCAGCAAGCAGATCCCTAGAGTAGCTTAGTGGTTGGTGCAGTGGACTATAGAGAAGAGGAGTCAGGCCCATATTCCACTCTACCTGGTACATTTGTGGTGGAAAGTGTGAATTAGAGAGCTGCACGGCTTCCGTCCCCGCGGGAATCCCGCGGAACCCGCGGGATTCCCGCGGGGACGGAGGCAGTTCCTGCAGGGTTCCCACGGGGATGGAAGCAGTTCTGCGGGGTTCCCGCGGGGACGGTGGCAGTTCCTGCGGGGTTCCCGCGGGGATGGAACCAGTTCTGTGGGCTTCCCGTGGAAGTGTAAGCTGCACCTGCACCAGCCTCTCATCTACCAAATACCAATTTATTTGAGTGCTGTCTCCTCCTCCTCCTTCTTCCTTGCTTTAACAGCATAAATGTGGAAAGTCTTCCATTAAGGAGGTGGTAGAGTCACAAATGATGACGGAATTCAAAAAGGTGTGGGATGAACACAGAGGATCTCTAATTAGAAAATGGAAGTTATATAAAAGCTAACCTTAAATGGCTGCATGTGTGTGGATATGTCAAGTGACACTTAGATGGCGACTCTGGCTGTGATTAACTAGAGCTGATACCTGGCAGACTTGTATGGTCTGTGTCTCATACATGGCAATCTGGTGTAGGATGGGCTGGAAAGGGCTTAGACAGCAACTTCAGTGGCTGGAACATGAGGACAGTGCTGGACAGATTTTTACGGTCTGTGTCCCACAAATGAGAACATGAATAGGCTGGAGTGGGCTTCGATGGCAACTCCAGCAGTTGGAACATAAGGATGGGGCCAGATAGACTTCTGTGGTCTTTGTTCCAGAAACACGAAAGAAAAACCATAATCAAGTATATAATATCACACTCGTTGATTTAATGATGAATTGATCATGAGTGTGACTATTGGGCAGAATGGATGGACCGTTCAGGTCTATTTGCTGTCACTTACTATGTTACTATTAATCCTCTTTGCTCCCAGGCTGGTGCACAGACCTCAGCTCTGACACAGGCACGAGAATCAGATGTCACCTGACCTACTGGCGCGTGCATGTGGCGGCCTCTCAGCACACACTGCCAGTGAATCAGAGACAAATCTTACATGTGCGCACCAGAGTGTTCCAAGTTCCAACGTCCATTCCTTCCTTGCCTACAGTGCTGTGGCTCAAATCCAGAAAGAGTGAGGGAGCTGACTGGAACTTTCTTTTATGTACTATTAAATTCTTACGGGGATGGGTGTGGATGGGTTAAATTCTTACGGGGAAGGGTGGGGATGGGTTAAATTCTTGCGGGGATGGGTGGGGACGGGTTGGGATGGTTTAAATTTTTGCGGGGATGGGTGGGGATGGGTAAGATTCCAGTGGGGATGGGTGGGGACGGGTAAGATTCCAGCAGGGACGGGCGGGGACGGGTTGGATTTCTGTCCCCGTGCAACTCTCTAGTGTGAATGCTCTAAAAAAACACACAATACCTACTGAACCCACATATAGGTGATACCTGTAGGCATAAGGACTATTGTAGTGGTGTGCAGTTGGGTACTGTACATATTTTGCTAGTCCTAGAGGGCTCACCATACAATATAAGGAGGTTACGATGCAATGTATATCTGAGACCTTTTATGTGAAGTTCACTGCAGTGCCCTCCAGGCTGTGAGTGGTTTTCTAGTAATATTGCTGGCCCCCAAACATCCCAATGGGTTCTTTATGTGCATTTTTCCATAGGACATTTCTTGTTTGAAAATGGCCCTTAAAGAAATATGCAGTGAGCACAAAAACTTCTAAAATAGGGTGATTTTCTAACCAAAAAAATAGATATTTTGCTGGTTCAAAAATGTACATGTTTGACACTGGAGTTTTAGACATTTTTTGCAAAACGTCCAAAATCAGATTTGGACGTTATATCAAAAATGCCCCTCCACATTTGTTGAAAACTCATCTTAATTTAGAAGCTTAAAAGTTTATGCTTATAAATTTAGGCCTTCCACTTATTTCACTAGTTTTATGAGCTAATTTATGAGCCTAATGCTGAAAATCAATTTTTATGCTCCTAAATTAGGAGTTTAGTGAAATTTTGATTATAAATCTAGGCACTTGGCCCACATAAATTGTCAAAGAGGCCAATTTCTGAAAATCAGTTTGAAAAATTAGGAGCATCATTCCTTTGAATATTGGGTTATTTGATTTTAGTGATCCCTGATACAGCACCCCCCCCCCCCCCAAAAAAAAATCTGTTTAAGGGATTTTAGAATGTGATCATTATTCATAAGTATAGATTAAATATTATGTGCATATTCCTACATATTCAGGCCTATTCATGAAAGGCAGTTCAACTTAATGTGGTTTGCTTCATTGAGGGGCCCTTTTACAAAGTGGTGGTAAGCCCAACATAGGATAATCTAGAGCTACCACCGGCACAACACGGGTGCCGGTACTTGTTTCAGCCCCGGTGCATGCCATTTCCTGCGCTAGGGAAAAGTGGCCTGTAGTTTTTAGCGCAGTGCTAACCCGGTGGTAATCAGGAAGCACCACATGCTAACCACTGGGTTGGTGTGGGAGCCCTTACCGACACCTCAATGGGTGGCGGTCAGTACTATCCCCTTTCATGGGCATGCAGTAAGAGCAATCTTACCGCATGGCCATGGCTATTTTCAGCCTTTTTTTTACCCACTACAGCAAAGGGCCTCAGCGCACGGCAAAAATGGTTCCTGTCACTAGCAAAGGGCCTTTTTACTGCAGCACGGTAAAATAACCACTAAAGCATTTTTGAGTTTCTAACCTGACAAGAAGGGAAAAAAATCTCCCAAATTTTAGGGCTTTTTCCCCCAGTGTTGTTACATTTCTTTTTTTTTTTTTTCCTGCCTGTATTTTTAATAGTAGCCAGGCATAAACCAACCTCAAACCAATCACACTTCTATTGGAGAGTACCTTTTTTCCAGCAGAAGATATTCTATCTCCTTGTGATCTGGCTATAATCATCCCATTTATAACCATGTCTCATATTTCTGGTATCTTAGCTCATATTTCCTGATTGCCTCAGTGAGGACCAGCCCAGAGCAGTCTTGGATATTTCTGTCCTACCTCTGGGCCCTGCTGTTTCAGTCTTGTTTTCATGTCCAGCTATGCATTTCATGTCCAGCTAGAACTGGGCGCCTGCAGTTACCTGTGCCTTGCATACATAAATTCCAAGCAAAATTCTACAAGGGTGCATGCAAGTGTTATGGCACACAAATGAAAGGGGGACAGCCCATTGGGAGAAAGTTCTGGCTCAGCTGGCATTTAAAAGAAAAGAGTGTGTATGTGCCTATAAAGGTAGGAGGAGGCGATAATACACTACTCTGAACTCTGAAGCAATCCTGCTAGTTCTGCACAGAGTACAGAGTAAGACTGGGTAGAGATAGGGTCCTAAGCAGCCTAACTACATGACTTAGGATTAACCAGCTGAGTGACCCACCAGAGAAGGGGGAGAGACGTGAGATGAGTTAGGAACAGAGTTGCCAATTGGGCGGGCTTCCCGCTCATTTGGGTGGGTTTTTCGCGACTGTCGCAGGTTTTTTTGAAAGCTGTGGGTTTTTGGGCTGCTTTTTGCCGCCGCGGTGCGGGTTGGGTGTTTTTTCCCATAGAGTTTCTATTGGTCCAATTGGACCAATAAAAGCCCCACGGAGGTGGGCTGCAGGCTTCTATTGGTCCAATTGGACCAATAGAAGCCCTGCTGCAGTGCAGAAGTGGGCTCACACAGGATTTGTTCAGTTCTCTTTTCATTCAGATCTTTTCGCCATTTAGGAAAAGAAGGAGCCCCACAGCCTGAAAAGAACTGCCAAAGAAAAAGGAAACATCCAGAATCTGGGGCTTGGAGAGATTATGGCAGAGAAGCTATGTGAAGAAGCCTATTTCCCCAGAACCAAGGTGGACATTTGGAACTAATATGACTGGAGAGCAACAAGGTAATATTCTGTTCCAACTTAAAAGTGGCAGGGATGGGGGAAGTCAGCAAGATGAATTGGCTGGCCATTTTTTTTTTTGATAGCCAGGGTGGAGAATATAAACCAGAAAAGTAATTCTGGAAAACGCGTTGTCCTATCCAGGGAGAGGAGGCTGTTGAAGGCTCTGTTCAGACTGTGAAAGAAAAGACCTACTCAATTTGCACGTGTTCCTTAGGATCAAATTAAGTAAAGTACAATCTCTAACCAATCCTAATTTACTTGAACTAAACAATAAATACCTGAGTATTATTTTCTTTTTTTGCTTTTTTCAGAGGAAAAAGCCTCAACAGACTCCTTAATCTAGCTCTCAGACTTTTAATTATATGGAGTTCTCACTGTCATCATAGGCAAAAAAAAAACCTTAGTTATACGACATAGAAAACCAGCACTTATCTTAATGCCATGTTTAATCTGTTTGTCGCTCAATCAATTTGTCGCTCAATCTTTCCACTCCATGGCCTGACTTTGGCCAAGGTTTCGGTAATTCTTTCCTGCCTTAGGGTCCGTGGTATTATCGTTAATTCTTTACTGTCTCAGGGTCCGGAAAGTAAACCTCGGTAGTAAAGAAAGTCGCTAATACCATGGACCCTGAGGCAGGAAAGAATTACCGAAATTTTGGCCAAAGTCAGGCCGTGGAGTGGAAAGATTAAGCGACAAATTGATTGAGCGACAAACGGATTGAACGTGGCATTAAGATAAGTGCTGGTTTTCTATGCTGTATAACTAAGGGGTTTTTTTTGCCTATGATGACAGTGAGAACTCCATATAATTAAAAGCCTGAGAGCTAGATTAAGGAGTCTGTTGAGGCTTTTTCCTCCAAAAAAGCAAAAAAAGAAAATAAGAATACTTAGGTATTTATTGTTTAGTTCAAGTAAATTAGGATTGGTTAGAGATTGTACTTTGTGAAAGAAAAGAGCCAGTCTTGACTTTTGGAGTTGACCTAGAAATCCCTATTAAGGTCAGCCGTTTGTGAGAAGGGCTGACTGCTGAAGTAACCTAATTTACATATTTCCTAGCTTCAGCCAGAGAAATAGCTGAGTTAATTCACATATCGTACTACCTACTAGGAAAGCATTTTCTTTGTACAGCTTGGTTCCTGATTTGAGAGTTATTTTCACATTGATAGAAGATGTGGTGGAGATTTCAGAGTGCCAAGGGAAACAGTTTTCTCCTGCTCAGGCCTGAGTTAGATTCTTTACAGTTCAACAATGAGCAAAGTAAGGTTAGAGCATGGCTGAGGTTTCTAGTTATGAGCTAACTTACAGCATTCATATCCTCACAATGAGACCCTGTGCTAAAATAACATGACTTAACCATAGCCCATGCTGATAATCTCTCCTAAATGGAACATGGTGCAGATGTACTAATTTAGGAAGCAGGTGAAAGCTTGGTTATTCTCCCAAGCATTAAATGGAAGGGGCAACTAACTAGTTAATCACACACACAAGGACTAACATTGGCTGCACATACTGCACTAGGTCTTGTATAGATAGTGGGGTTCCCCAGGGGTCTGTGCTAGGACCGCTGCTTTTTAACATATTTATAAATTATCTATAGATAGGAGTAACTAGTGAGGTAATTAAATTTGCTGATGACACAAACTTATTTAAAGTTGTTAAATCGCAAGAGGATTGTGAAAAATTATAAGAGGACCTGGAAGACTGGGCATTAAAATGGAAGATCATGTTTAAATGTGAGCAAGTGCACAGGTACCATGTAGGAAAGAGGAACGCAAATTATAGTTACATAATGCAAGGTTCAACATTAGGCGTCACCAACCAGGAAAGGGATCTAGGCATCATCGTTGATGATACGTTGAAACCCTCTGCTCAGTGTGCGGCGGTGGCTAAGAAAGCAAATAGAATGTTAGGTATTATTAGGAAAGGAATGGAATGGAAAACAAAAATGAGGATGTTATAATGCCTTTGTATCACTCCATGGTGTGACCGCACCTTGAATATTGTCTTCAATTCCGGTTACTGCATCTCAAAAAGGATATAGTAGAATTAAAAAAGGTTCATAGAAGGGCAACGAAAATGATAAAGGGAATGGGACGACTTCCCTATGAGGAAAGGCTAAAGTGGCTAGGGCTGTTCAGCTTGGAGAAAAGACGGCTGAGGGGAGATATGATAGAGGTCTATAAAATAATGAGTGGAGTGGAACGGGTAGATATGAATCACTTGTTTACTCTTTCCAAAAATACTAGGACTAGGGGGCATGCATTGAAGCTACAAAGTAATATATTTAAAACGAATCAGAGAAAAGTTTTCTTCACTCAACGTGTAATAAAACTCTGGAATGTATTACTAGAGTATGTAGTAAAAGCAGTTAGCTTAGCAGGGTTTAAATAAGATTTGGATGGCTTCCTAAAGGAAAAATCCATAGACCATAATTAAAATGGACTTGGGGAAAATCCACTGCTTATTTCTAGGATAAGCAACATAAAATGTATTGAGATCTTACCAGGTACTTGTGACCTGGATTAGCCACTGTTGGAAACAGGATGCTGGGTTTGATGGACATTTGCAGGCTTATTTTCGAAAGAGGATGCCCATCTTTCGACACAAATCGGAAGATGGGCGTCCTTCTACCAGGGTCGTCCAAATCGGTATAATTGAAAGCCGATTTTAGACGTCCCCAACTGCTTTCCGTTGCAGGGATGGCCAAAGTTCAAGGAGGCGTATCGGAGGCGCAGCGAAGGCGGGACTTGGGCATACCTAACACATGGACGTCCTTGACCCATAATGGAAAAAAAGGGCGTCCCTGACGAGCACTTGGACGACTTTACCTGGTCCAGTTTTTCTTATGACCAAGGCACAAAAAGGTGGCTGAAATGACCAGATGATCACCGGAGAGAATCAGGGATGACCTCCCCTTACTCCCCTTGTGGTAACTAACCTCCTCCCACCCTCAAAAAACATCTTTCAAAATATTTTTTGCCAGCCTCAGATGTCATACTGAGGTCCATCACAGCAGTATGCAGGTCCCAGGAGCAGTTTTAGTGGGTGCAGTGCACTTCAGGCAGGCAGACCCAAGCCCATCCCCCTCTCTACCTGTTACATTTGTGGAGGAAACAACGAGCCCTCCAAAACCCATCAGAAACCAGCTGTACCCACATCTAGGTGCCCCCCTTCATCCATAAGGGCTATGGTAGTGGTGTACAGTTGGGGGTAGTGGGTTTTAGCGGGGGTTTGGGGGGGCTCAGCAGACAAGGTAAGGGAGCTAAGCTCCTGGGAGCATTTTATGAAGTCCACTGCAGTGCTCCCTGGGGTGCCCGGTTGGTGTCCTGGCATATCAGGGGGACCAGTGCACTACAAATGCTGGCTCCTCCCATGACCAAATGACTTGCATTTGGTCATTTCTGAGATGGGCGTTCTTAGTTTCCATTATCGCCGAAAATCAGAAACGACCAAGTCTAGGGACAACCATCTCTAAGGACGACCTAAATTTCAAGATTTGGGCGTCCCAGACCGTATTATTGAAACGAAAGATGGATATCCATCTTGTTTCGATAATACGAGTTTCCCCACCCCTCCACCGGGACGTTTTGCGAGGACGCCCTCAACAAAACTTGGGCGTCCCTTTCGATTATGCCCCTCTTGGTCTGTCCCAGTATGGCAATACTTATGTACTTATGTACCACATGTGCTCAAGTTGAGATCAGTTGTATGCATGTTTTTCTGATTACATGTGCCATTTCCCCTCAAGTTAGTCCCCCTTTTTTCATTTATCTAAACTCCTGTTAGTTATATCTGTCAGTATGTTCCATGCCATTTGTGCTCTATGCTTTTGATGAAGATGTTTTAATTATATTGTGCTGACATTGTAAGTAGGATGTGCCTAATTATATCTTGAAGGTTTACTATACAGCAATGTGTACTGTTACTTGAATATTTTACTGTTGTAATTGTTTTTTTGCCTATGTTAAACTTGCTGTACATCACCATATGTGAATTTCTTCAAAAAAGGTGGTAAAGAAAAACAATAAAATAATAAATACATAATAAAATGAATATCTAATTCAGGCATTTAAGCTTATATGTGTATACTTAGTAATGCTGCCAAAAACAGATAGCTCTACTGAATATAATTTGAAACTAAGTTAGACATTTCAAATTATATGTTGACCATGTGATTGAATAGTCACCTCATCATATCCTGAATTTTTGAAATGAACTGCTGAATTATTTATTCCTTATGATAATTGCCACAACAATTCACTTAATCATGTCAAGTCTTTTAATAAGGATTTTATTCCATTAATCTCTCCCACCGTTATCTATTATATTAGCCTGAAAATCAGGCAACATTTCCCGAACATTTTCTGTGCCCCCAAAATACACCATTTATGCTGTTCATTTTACTCTCAGCCTGGCTTGAACCAACCAGAGAGTTTAAGTAGCTTTAATCTTTTTTATGTTTACCCCCTTAGCCCCCTTCCCCTGCCCTTATCTGAGCCATTTGGACTGAATTAGCCAGAAGAAAAACAAAGCTGGTCCTCATAGATACTTTTCCTACTGCCACTGGTTCTCCTCCTGAATGGTTCAGAGAAAACATTGTTTGAGCTAAGTGTTGTTCTGAATAAATTTATAAAGCATTCTTCAGGACAAAAAAATGATTGCTTGAACTGGCACTGATAGGTGCATTAGAAAAAAGCACGCTGTCTGATCTACTTTCCTACTGGCTGGATTAGTTCAGGAGGGCTTGCATTGTGGAGGAGAGTAGGGAGGTTAGAAATTCACTGATGCACCTCCCATGTGCTATTATATTATGCAGTCTTTTTGACACAAAAATGATCTCATTTCTACACATTGTTTCATCATTTTGATGGTATTACAGCTTTATGTTTTGTGTGACTTATTGGATGATATCCCTGTACTGCTATTCACTGGCTAACAACTTGCCATTGACACCTAGAGTGGAATATCTCTGACTCCTGAGGCAGGTGCTTGCCACACTGAAACGCGGGATTGTGTCAAGTCCATTCAGTGTTCTTGATATTTTGGACTTATCAGCCTTTGTGTCTTGCAAATTTTTAGTATTATCAATAAATTGTTTCCCCTGGTTGGAATTTCATTGGTCTCCCTGAATTTTCTTGTGTTGTGATTTGGGAGCGATCTTCTTCTTTTTTATTATTAGTACTGACCACCATGACACTCTCCAGTTAGTGCTGAGGTGGTTCAGGGTCATTCTGGAAGCAGACCCAGAAGTTATCTAGATACCACAGATATTCACTGTTGGCACTCAGATAGCTAACCCAACATAACCCTATATTTGTTCCTCTACCGGACTTGACGAATGCCTTTACAGTACTATGTAAGCCACATTGAGCCTGCAATTAGGTGGAAAAATGTGGGATACGAATGTAACAAATAAATAGATAAATATTGGACAGCATATAGGGGGTAATTCTATATCTGGGCAGCAAAATTAGGTGCCTAGATGCACCATACTGATCGCAAATTCTTTAATGGAATCTGGGCACCATGATTCTGTTATAGAATACTAGTGCAAATTGACATCTACTATATACACCTATAGGGTTCCTTTTACTAAGGTGCGCTGAAAAAATGGCTTGTGGTACTGTAGGCACTGATTTTAGGTCTACAACCTTACCGCCAACCATTGACCTAGTGGTAAATTCCCTCGTGGTAACCAGACGGTAATGACATACGCACGTCAAATGCCACTTGGTGTACGTCCAATATGTGCATCCGAAAATAAAAATTATTTTTCAGCCGCGGGTATCGGACACGCGCCAAAAATGAAAATACAGCAAGAGCCAGCCACACGGTAACTGGGTGGTAACTGCATTTTGGTGCGTATTGGGCATGCATAGACGCTTATCTGGCTTAGGAAAAGGACCCCATAATTAGGGGCCCTGTTTACTAAGCAGCGTTATAGATGCGTTAACATTTTTAATGCGTGTTAACCATGTGCATGCCTTCAATAGGCACGCTAAAAACACTAACACACCTTAGTAGACAGAGCCCTAGGTGTGCCCACTTTTGCCATGTCAGTGGCAGGTGTAAATGGTCATGCGTAAATGTGACAGCTTATGCTCCACTCAGGCTTTGTCCACGTGTATGCCTCTTTGAATTTATGTGCTAAGTCAATTGTGTGCCTAAATCAGTCATTCCCAACCCAGACCTCAGGCACACCTAGTCCCATCAGGGTTTCAGGATATCCACAATGAATATGGTTGAGATAGATTTGCATGCACTGCCTCAATTGCATGCAAATCTAACTCATGAATATTTATTGTGGATATCCTGAAAACCTGATGGGACTAGGTGTGCCCCAAGGACTGGGTTGGGAATGACTAGCCTAAATGATAGAATAGTGCTGAGTGCTCAGCCAACAGTTAAGCATGCACATGTTCATTCACGTGCTAGTTTTCTGTAATTTTAGCATGCAAATACGCTTACATATAGACGGTAAAGTTACAGAATGAGGGGGATAATTAAATCTTAATTATGCCTGTTTAGTTAAGTGGATATGCACCAGGTAGCAGAAGAAATGGTCCAAAAGTACACAATCAAGAATAGCAAAAAAGAAACACAAATGGGCCTTTAAGAGTGGAACAATCAAGAGTCCTTAATGAATAGACCTGATACGGGTGGATGTTTGAGCAAAGTCCTTGTTTGTGTCCAGGAAGGGCATGCTGTATTGAAGAACAATAATTTTATGGTTGTGTGGTTCTCAAGAGTTCACACTTTAGTGACTCCTGATGCAGGCGTATACACGCCAAAACACGGCCCGTGTCAGGTCTATTCATCAAAGGACTCTTGATTGTTTCACTCTTGAAGGCCCATTTGTGTTTCCTTTTTGCTGTAGTTATATACATATTACACTATATATTGGCCATACTCAGATAACTTCCGGGCAATATTCGAATATTCAGTGTTTCAGCCAGGATAAGCACTGGCACTGAATATACAGGTCTAATTCTGCCCATGGTAATCAGCACTGTCATAAACACTGACCACCGTAGGCTGAATATTTTTTTTTTGGGGGGGGGAGGGTCTATATTTAGTCTTTCCTTCTAGCATTTGCTGTAACTAATAATCACTTGAAGGAGTGAGGCTACAATATTGCAGCAAATTTGTCTAATATATAACTGCAAATAGAGGCCACCATTCCAGCAGTATTTGCCAGCTCAGTACTGAGAAATTATCCCTCTTTCTTCAGCCCCTCCCTTTGGGTGACTGCTCTACTGAATGACCCCATCTTGCTTGGTGCACTGAGATTTTGAAACTAGCTGCTAACTACTGTGGAAGCATTTCCTGACCTTACTGATGGGAATTGAACCATAGTCTCTCAAGTGCTGTAGGAGCTAATTAATATGCATCCTATTCCACAAAATTATCATTACTTTATAGATATTTATATAAAGCATATGCCCGCCATAATTGTTAAAGATGATGGACAAATTTTAAGTTCTGAGAGAAAATTAATCTTTTGCAAAGAGAATTTTACTTATACAATCTAGTATATCAGGAATAATATTTTATTTTCTGTAGCACTAACAGCTCCCTGACACACTCCAAGCAATATATAACATGTTTACTCTATATAGGTACAATAAATTTCTGCTTCAAAGTGGGTACTTCAGCCAAAAGAAGATAGAAAAGTGCCAGTGTCTGACAGGCTGAACCTAATCTCAGGTCACCATTCCATTTCTCCTTTGGTAATAACATGAGTCCACTGATAGTATTAAATCAAATATTTGTTTGAATATTTGTACTTTTCTTGCACTCTGAGATTTAAAAAATATGTACATTAAAAATGACACCATGTAAAAAAGTCAGGAATTCAATCTTTACTAATTGTGAATATGTCTTGGTAAGGGAATGAGGTGAGATTAGCATCATATTTCAATCGTAAGCTCTAAAAAATACACGTATTAATTACATTTAAGACCGATTTTAACATGGCTTTTCATTTAGAGACAAGGGGCCACATTCAAGTGCTGCACAGCATGAGCAAAAAATCTATGCAGTCCCCACTCCAATTATGAGCAGTCAGTAAGGAGCAACTTATGCTGCATGGCTCAAGGAGATCACCCTCAGTATTTCAATAAGCAAGTAACTAAGGGCCCCTTTTACTAAGCCACATAGGTGCTTACGCGTGCCCAACACGCAGTGCCGTAGCAAGGGCGGCTGACACCCGGGACGGGTCGCTGCTGCGCACCCCCCCCCCCGGGTGCAGCATGGCGCCTCCCCCTTGGCGCGCCCCTCCCCCCTCCGGAGCGCACCCTCCCCCGGAGTGCATTCTTACCTGAATTAGGAAGCGAGGGGCAGGCGAGAGGGCCGATCCGCCCCCGAGTGCACGTCGCTGGGAGCTGCGTCGGCTCCGCTGGATCCCTGCTCTCTCTGCCCCGGAACAGGAAGTAACCTGTTCTGGAGCAGAGGGAGCAGTGAACCAGCAGAGCCGACACCCCCCCAGCGGCATGCACCCGGGGCGGACTGCCCCACCGCCCCCCTTCCTACGCCACTGCCAACGCGCACTAATTTGGAGTTACCGCTTGGTTACCGCGTGGCCCTTGTGGTAATTTCAACTTTCACGTCCGCTACATGTCTGAAAAATATTTTTTATTTTCTGGCGTGTGCAATGGGCACGTGCCAAGTGGTATCTGACTTGCCTAGGTCATTACCGCCCAAATTCTCCACTGCTAGGTCTATGGCTGGCAGTAAGGTTTCAGACCCAAAATGGACACGCAGCAATTTTGATTATGCCGCACTTCCATTTTCGGCAAAAAAAGCCATTTTTTGCAGGCGCGCTGAAAAATGGATCTGCGCAAGCCCAAAACCCGTACCTACACTACCGCAAGCCATTTTTCATGGCACCTTTGTAAAAGGACCCTTAATACTAGTGCTTGTCGCGCTGTAAAAGCGTACCGCTGTGAGACACACTGAGGTGTTCTGTAGTAGTTTGGCCATCAGTGCACGCTAATCCCATATT
This sequence comes from Microcaecilia unicolor, assembly GCF_901765095.1. Taxonomy (NCBI): domain Eukaryota; kingdom Metazoa; phylum Chordata; class Amphibia; order Gymnophiona; family Siphonopidae; genus Microcaecilia; species Microcaecilia unicolor. Next base: position 238,189,880 of record NC_044037.1, read on the forward strand.
AAACATATTTTTTTAATTTTCTGGTGTGGAAGGTGAAGCGTAGTCATGTCCTGAACTAATCACATAGAGCAAATACTTTACCATGTGCTGCCCGATTAGTGCAGAAGCCTTTATCACCTGCTAAATAGGTGGTGGTAAGGGCTCCCGCAGTAATGGCCACACGCTAATTGGGAAATTTGTGTGTGGCCATTACAAAAATATTTGGAAAGGTAGCCATTTTGCCACTGCACTAGAAGTGGCTGGAGCCTGTGGAAAACCCACATGCTGACAACAGCGCCGGCCACTTTTAGCATAGCTTGGTAAAAGGACTCCTATCTAAGGTATCGTTTATCATTTATCATTTATTAACTTGATATACCGCCTTTTTTGAGCACGAGTCAAGAAGGTACTTACACTGTTCCTAATGGGTTACTAAAGGGCATTAAGCACTTAAGGGCCTTTTTACTAAGCAGCGGTAGGGCCTACGCACGTGCAGAGAGCACTAAAACGAGAATATCACCAGGCTAGTGCGCCCCCTGGCAGTAATTTTGAATTTGGTGTGCACTCATTCTGGCGTTAGAAAAATGTTTAAACATTTTCTCTGCACGCAGCATTTCTGACAGTAACAGGCAGTTGGCATGCGCCGAGCAGTTACCGCACATGTAGCTTGTGAGCCTTTACCACTAGATCAATGGGTGGCGGTAATGGCTCAAACCGTAAATAGGTGTGTGCTAGTTTTAATTTTAGCGTACGTCCATTAAAAAAATTGCCTTTTTTCCCAGACATGGTAAAAAATGGCCCGCGTGTGCCCAAAACACATGCCCACACAACTACAGGACACTTTTTACCGCAGCTTAGTAAAGGGACCCCTTTAATACATGGTTAATTCACTAGAATAGGCTACTGTGTGACCAAGTTAAGTGCTTTTATGGTAGTTTGCTTGTTTCTGCACGTTAAGCACATGTTACAGAATTTTTCAAAATTCTCTCAATGGGCGTGCATAGATGGAAAGTGGGCATAGAAGCATTACCCTCCTAGCAGCTGCTGGTGAGGAAATGGTGACACAGCACACAAAGTGAATGGGCTATGTCGGCATTGCTGTGTGGCAGCTAGTTTGCTAGTGCATTATATTTACTGCACGCTAACTGGCTATCACAGATATAATGTGAGACCACTTACTGTTTCCTAAATGGGAGGTGCTAAACAGTTTTACTTCAGGCCCACCCAATGGTGACGCACATCGCTGGTGTAGCTGGCAAGGATCTCTGGGCCTTGCCAGCTGCCAGTGCCGGATATGTGTTGGTGACTGGTGCGGGGAAGATACTTCTCGGGCCTTAGGGGACTCAGATTCTTCTGCTGGCAGGGTCCAGAGATCCCTGACAACCAAGGTATTTATCTTTATGGGGGAGGGGGTGGACAGAGAGGAAATGGTAGATCATGCCTGTTATGGTATCAGTTTAAATTATCAGGATTATTGATTGTGTAGGATCAGATAAAGATACAGTATATATCAATATATTTGTACAGCTTTAAAAACTGGCTTTCATTTCAAGCCCATCCCTTTTCCTTGGGAAACCTTTGATAAGCAAAAGCTTGGCTAGGTGTTCACCTAAAGCCATTAACACCTCTACTACTTAACAAAAGGACAAACAAGTAAGAGGCTTCTTCAAAGGTTTAACTTTCTTCCTTTGATCAAAAGCCTGGCTGGTCAACAGAACAAAGGATCAAAGGCAACCAGTAGACACAAGGAGACAGAAAACCTGTGAAGGTGGGAATCCACACACCTATTGACAAAAGGAAAGTATAATGTGTATCTGCTACAGAGATTGAAACAGGAAGCCTTGTGCTTCAAAAGACCATTTGTCAGCAAAATCCAGACAGGAAGTCTTGTGATGTCATAAGACATGAGACCAAGATACCACAATGCTTTGCAAATGCCCAGGGTCGAGTGCAAACCAGGAAGCAAATGCCCAGATTCACGTGGCATGGCTTCCTGCAGCTTGCAAGATATAAAAGACAGAAGCTGGTCCAGACACACACAGATTTCTCCCCTTCAGCTGCAGCCCAGATCCATCTCTGTCAGAAGCCCTGCTACAGACTCTCTCTCTCTCTCTCCTTTGTAATCAAGGAATTCTCTGCAAGATTTCTCTGCTCTCCTGCTGTGCTTCTGTCCATCACTGACTGCAGAAATTCCTGGGCTCCTGTAACCATGCGGTTCATCACTCAGCTTCTATAACAAAGACTTTTCTGTAAGTTAAAACCCTTTTGATTTGGACCGGTTACTTTGCTTTGTTCTAAGGCACAGATTCTCTGTAAGACTCTTATCTCTCGCTGCAACATTAATTGCTAAAATTGTAACTTAATAAACCCTTTTGAAGCTAAATATATGGTCTTTTGTGTTCTGATTGGATGCTTTTAAATCTTGCAGTACAGAATACTGCATTTCAACAGATATATATATATAATTCATTGCAATTGTGAATCTTGTTGCTTTAATCGGCAACTGGTGGAGAATTATCCAATATATATATATTTTAAAAATTATAAACATTAGCGAGTGCTCTAGAGCTCTACCCCAAGTAAATTATTTCTTGTTACAATGCCCACCCAGTCCACCCCCAGGCCCACCCAAAAATTGAGGTCTGGCTACGCTACTGGTGCTAAGGGGTCCTTTCACTAAGTTGCGATAAAAAGTAGCCTACGGTAGTATGCCATGATTTTGGCATGTGCCGAGCTGCTTTTACCATGTCTGGGAAAAAAGGGCAGTTATTGGCATTAATTAGATTCAATTCACATGTATGCATTTAAATTTTGGCACGGGATCCATGCCTAAATTTTCCATGTGAGTTGGAAAAAGAGGTGCTGAAATGGGTGGATTGGAGGCGTGACTTGTAGTTACACATGTAATTATAGAATATGAGGGCTCTGCACCTAAATATAGGCATGGACATTTGCACCATGTTTTTGTTGGTGCAAATGGCCATGCCTAAATGTAGCAAACGTCTGGGAAAAAGGGCATTTTTTAATGGGCCGGGAAATGGGCTTCTGCTAAAATTAAAGCTAGCGTGCGCTTATTTATGGCCTGAGCCCTTACCACCAGCGGTAAGGGCTCATGCACTACATGCATTGTAACTGTTCAGCACATGCCAACTGCCGTTACCACTGGAAACACCACATTCAATAGAAAATAAAAAAAATAATTTCTACCACCGGAATGAGTGTATGCCAAATCCAAAATTACTGCCAGTGGACGTGCTAGCCTGGTGGTAGTCTCGTTTTGGCGCACGCTGATTGCATGAAGGCCCTATTGCAGCTTAGTAAAAGGGCCTCTAAGTGCTTCCTTTTTAACCAGGAATTAATCTGAATGTTAATGCATGACCTCTAATTTGTTTTTTTTAAAAATAGTGGAAAAACACTGCTTGATACAGCACTAAAATTAAAATTCAGCATTTTGCTGACTGTCACTGGTGTTATGCCTGGAAATTCAATGCCAGGCCATATCTGGGCTCTGGCAATGAATTTCCAGGTTTCCAGAGCTGGCTTAACCATAGCCAGTTAAGTGCGATATTCAGCACTTAACTGGTTATAGGATACCGCATTAAGATGCAGATAATCAAAAGCCCATCGCTGTTCCAATCAGCGCTCTGAAAATAGCACTGGAACAGCGTGGGGCTTTACCGCCCCTATGATCAGAGATAATAGCATGCAAATTTAAGCACACTATTATCTCTGATCACAGGGTAAATATGCGGGAAGATTGTGCCTGAGCCCCTGCACTTGTTCGACAGGTCCAGGCTGTCAGAAGCCTAAACCTGTCAAACACAGGAGCTGGAGGTCCATGAGACACCCAAACCCCCTGAAATACAAGGACCTAGTAGTCTAATGCTCCATGAACCACCACACCCCCAACCCAAGCCATCCTCCCTTGCACCCCAATAAAAAAGCCCTGGGGCTACAAACACAATATCCGAACCTGGTGGTCTAGCGGCCACATTCCACGCCCCCCCCCCCCCCCTGTACCTGAGTGGCAGAGGAGGGAGTAGTACACTCCCTCATCTTCCAGTGCTGCCTTGAAAATGGCGGCACCCAGCCCTGCCCAATGCCCAGGATGCACTACCATTTTCAAGCTGGCACTGGAAGAGGAGGGAATGTAGTACTCCCTTCTCCGCCACTCAGATTTCAGAGGGGTGGGGGAGGGGCCACTAGACCACCAGGTTTAAGGGCTTGTTTTCACAGCACACTGGGCCACACCATAGCTTTTTTTATTGGGGTATGAGGGGGGATTAGAAGGGCTAGAGATCCATTGGATCTCCAGCCCCCCATGAACTTGTGTCAGGGGGTTGGGGGACTGGAGGTCTGCCGGACCTCCAGCCCCCATGTTGCTGGCTTGGAGTGGGTGTGTGAGGGTTCAGGGGGCTCGGGAGTTCCTGTGGGGGGTTTCCATTGGGGATATTGGGGGCCTTCCAGCATGCAAGTGCATGCTGGACAGGGATCACCATTCCTCCCCAATGTTCTGCAAACCCTAAAACCAGCTCTGAGCTGGCGCATGCCATGGGTAGCGCACCAATGTTTGGTGTGCTGCACGCTGATCATTGGGTAGGAATAATACAATACCTGTTTAGCATGCATTTGCATGCTACTTACAGTTAGAGTCCGCGAACGCGTTGTTTCATGCACTCAGGGGCTCTGATCATGGGGCAGTAGCAAATGTGGCTACTATTATGGCACTAATAGCCTCTAGCGCCCGCATTTGCTTCTGATCATCGGCCCATAAGATAGGACTGACTTTTATGTGACCTTATTTATGTGGTGAGCTTGGCTAGTAAGTGCTGAATATTGGCACTTAACTAGCCAAGTGCTAGTTAAGTGCCAATAACCCAAGAATGCCCCTACAATAGCCGGCTTTGCTTTAGGCACTATTTGATCATTTTCATTGACACTACCTTGATAAGTGCTGCTGGAAATGACTGGTTAGCCCCAAATAAGCCATTTCCAGCCAGTTAAATCACTTTAAATATTAACCCCAATATGCTCTTTCATCCAAGGGCCCCTAAATACATAAAGGCTTCACATACTGAGTTCCATAGAAAGCAAATTTTACTGAAGACAAAAATTAAGTTTCAGAGCACAAAAATAGTAAAGACACTTATCTTACCAGAAATACAGTTCAAGGGTCAAAAGAGCAAACATTTCAATATAGGGTTTCTTATGCTAATAGAATAAAGATGCGGAAACTGAGATTTATACTGACTTCCCCTAGGTCTCCGTTTTATCTGGTTCCCTGGCAAAAACCTTCGGAATTCTCCCCTGCTACATTCAATTTCATCAAGCACCAGGTTGGCAGACACAATCTCCTGGCTAAGTCTCTATCATTTTGTTTTAATAATTTCTAAACCGCATTCCCCAGATTCCAACAAAGCCCATCCAAAGTTGTGTACAATAAAAATGAAATACAATGCATAAAACATAAATTAAAGCAGACATACTAACATACACATTACTACAATTGTTATGCATAATATAAACAAATTCTGCCCTAAGACTATTTCTCTTAAAGCACTTTAAACAAGGTAATAACTAATGGTCTGATATTTAAACATCTCCATTGGTGTTTATTTTAAACACTGTTCATGACGCTTAAATCATGCATGTATAATTCAGCGCCAAGATCTGGATAGTGGCCAGCACTAAATATATTTTACACGCAGAGAGTCACATACTTTTACTATAGAATAGTGGTGGTATACAGTCTGCTATCCATGTTGTTATCCAAATATTTTAGGACAATTTGTTTCCTTTCCTAAAATTAGCTGCATAGCTCTCTCTCTCTCTCTCTGTAGTAGGCTGAATATGTCACTATCTGGATAGCTAAATGGAATGCCTATCTTTTTATATGATTCCACCTAGCGTTACCAGTATAGTTCTTGGGTGGTCTGTAATGATTTTTAGTAGCACTATCTGTATAGTGTCCGAAAATCAATGGATAGCAGTGGCATAGGTAAGAGTGGGCATGGGTGGGCACAGATCCACTCATTCTTTGCTGAGGCCCACTTGTCTGGCCCACCAAAAAAATTCAGTGGCAGCCACCTCACTCTGCTCTCTTCCACCCCCAGATCTGGCATTTGCCCTGAGCCCCCCGCCCATGACCCGGCAACTCCACCCTCCCTCTCCAATCTAACTCAGTATCTTCTCTGGTGAAGAAATGACACACATCTGCTGCCATTGTTGGTCTCACAGTCTGCTGCATCCCCTTCTCACTGATATCACTTCCTGTTTCATCTCTGACAGGATGCAGCATAGGGAAGCCTGCAAAGCCAATGCAGGCAGTGGGTGTGCATTGCTGCTGCACTAGCAAAGATGATAAGGTAGCCTGTATGGAGGGGAATCGGCTAAGAATGGAAGGAAAATGCTGGATCTGGGAGTGGAGGAGAGGGAGAGAAATACAGGACAAAGGTGTGGGTGTTTTGGAAGACTCACCCATCTTATCTGTGGGCTCACCGAAAATGATAGGTCTGGCTATGCCATTGATGGATAGGCCCTTTAGTTAGCTATTATGTACATGGACAGCATAATCTCTGCAAAAATTAATGATTTGTGTTTTGTTGAAATCATTTTTATTAAAATAACCAAGATTCCATAAGGTGATGCAATGACCAATAGCAAACGATGCAGAGCGGTACACAGGAGTTGGTTCCCAAAAGCATAGTTTACCCCTTCCTTGTGCATCTCCTCCCCACCTCAAAGTGACAAGAAGCTTGGTATCAAACCTTAATGCAAATTAACTTCAAACAGAGTACAGAACAAAATAACTCCATTTTTAATCCCCATTGAACCCTCCCTTTCCCAAACACACATGATTTGTGTTTTATTACTTCATATTTAGCATCCAGGCAACAAATCTGAGACTCTTAATATGAATTTTGATCAAGGACTGCTGAAATTTAAGAAAAAGGTAGCATCAATATAGGCATGTAAGATTGTCGATTAAGGATAATGCCCCTAAACAGAAAAACAGAACAGCCAAATGATACTGTTCAAAGAAAAAAAAAACCTGGCCTTTATTAATTTCCCTATGTCATTTTTAAAAATTTCATTTTGATATAATGATGATTAACATGAGGGAAATGTTTAACATTCCTTTTGAAACTCTTACATTATTGACTAGAGCCTTAGCATGAAAAAAGCAGCAGAAAGAATGGGATCATAAGAACATTTTGGTACAATAACAGTCATGCTTTTCACCATACCTTAGTTTATCATGGGAGTCATTAATCTGTGGTATTTCAGTATCACAGGTTAGGGATTCCTGTGGATCATGAATTAATGCAGTTTGTGATGTACCACATAAACTGAATTATTCATACTGCCTGGAAGAATTAGGCCGCTAACCTATGTCCCATTGCTTCCTAGTCACGTCTTTTAAAGTGAATGAGCATTTAATACTTCATCTCCCCCTTTCCCCTGAAACCCTCAACCAAACACAATCTCCCATCCCAAAGACCCTCCTCAAATACATCCCTTTCCTAATGACCCCATCACAGACTCTTGTCTAAGCCCTCAAACACATTCTCTATTTTGAAGTTTCCCATCACAAAGCCCTATTATAAACCCCCAATCCAAAGACCCCATCAAAGCCCCACTCCGGAAGACCTCCATCACAAACCCCATTCCCAGATCTCTTGCTTTTCTCCAAAGACCACCCCCCCCCCCCCCCCGGCCATGGACCTACTTGTACAAATGCTCGGTGTCTAGGGGTTCTACAGCAGAAACAATCCCCAGTCACGCCTGCTGCTGCAAATGCAAGGTCCAAAATGCCACCAGTGACTCTTACCAGTAGCATGAGGTAGCCGTACTACAGCTAGGGGTCAAGCTGCCATATAAGGGCAGAACCAGATAGAATTAAGGCAAAAACAGAGAAAAGTTTGTATTACATATTTTATAAAGATTTGATAGGATAATTTTGAGTACTGGTAGCTTTTCTTTCTAAATTAGCCTTACAAAGAAAAGAATAATGCATGTGTTTAACTTCTCCTAACAATAGATTGTGCAGTGTCGAAATGATACATCTTAGAAACAAACTAATTTTGCTAGTTTTTCTGTACCATTTGTAATAAACAACATCAGCACTTTTCCCTCTAGCAGTACGATTCAGTAAAAACACTACACTGAAATTCCTTGTGCTTCATTTGAGATTTATTGAGAAAGAGGGGAGAGAAACAATGGTTTTAGAACACAGAGGAATACATTTATAGCAGAAACTTGCCCCAGAGCTGGGGCCTGAGGGAGAAAAATGATTCTGGTGTTTGAAAGGACCAGGATTGGAAGCAGATGTTAAAGGAACACAAAATAAATGAGATGTAAAACAAAAGAAAGCGAATAGTGTATATGAACACTGGAAAGTGGAGGAAAGTGAGGAACCAGAGAAAGGTGTCTTTTTACTAAGCTGTGATAAAGAATGGATTTAGCATGGCATGAGGGTCTTTCCTGCACACTAAGGCCATTTTTACCATGACTGTAAAAGTGGCTTTTTTTCTATTTTTTGTATTAACGGCCATGTAATAATGTTGCCATTATTGCGTGGATATTTAAACAAATTGCAGAAAAATACAGCGAAGATGACACAGAAATATAGCCTCTAGATGATGTTGGAAAAGTCCAAATGTATTGTGTAGTTCTAAAGACACAACAAGTCCAGATCAATTGTATAACTCTGAAAGACTCGACACGGCCGTGTTTTGGCCAACTGACCTCAGGATTCTTTAAGATCTACATTTAAAAAATCAGCAAATTAAATAAAAGGCACAATCAATTGAATATACTAAACAAAATAAAAACATAGATACAAATCATTAGAAAATATTAAGACTTAAAACACTTTCATATTAAGACTCAAAACACTGCTGTTCTTCTGTGTTTACATCAACATTTTAAAAAATTATCATATGAGCACATATCCCACCACCCATTGTAGAGTTGTAAGGGCTCATGCGGTATCCATGTGCTAACCAGTTAACAAGTAGCAATGTAGATGCACTAATTGGTTAGGTAGGAGCACACCCCCTCGGAAAAAAAATTTGAACATTTTTTTAGCATGTGGTTAGAGAGAGAATGTTAGAATACAAAAAAAAAATACAAAGAATTAGCAAAATGTGTGTATTCTATGTCGAGAAAATAACTTATTCTGAACTCATTAGAAAAGTCGTGTTTAGTATGACCAAGATGCACTTTATCAACAGCTGGACTCTTTAATTATAAATGTTAATTAAAATCAGTATCCTATATAATAATTCTCACCTCCAACAGGATGTGCTTGGGACCGTGCCTGCCGGAAGTGGTGTGCTAGGCAGGCACGCATTGACCTCAGTGACATCAGTGACAGACAATTTGGCAAAGCAAAACAATCTGAGTGCTGGCCATTAGGACACAGGGTTGATAGGAGAGTTTTAAAAGACTGAAGGAACCGAAAGTGTTAAATGGGGGGAGGGGGGAGTTCTGAACCACTGAAAGACATGAACATTTGGGAAAGGAAAACAATCTGAATGCTGGCCATTAGGACACAGGGTAGATAGGAGAGTTTTAAAAGACTGAAGGAAAGGAAAGTGTTAAACTGCAGAAGGGGGGGGGGGGGGAGTTGTGAATGACTGAAAGACATGCAAATTTGGGACAGGAAAACAATCTCAGTGCTGGCCATTAGCACACAGGGTACATAGGAGAGTTTTAAAAGACTGAAGGAACCAAAGTGTTCGGGGGGGGGGGGGGGGGGGCAAGTTCTGAATGAATGAAAGAAATGAAAATTTATGAGAGGAACACAATCTGAATGCCGGGCATTTGTACACAGGGTAGATAGGACACTTTTTTAAAAAAATGAAGGATGTGAAAGTATTACAACTTGGGGGAGGGGTGAGGAGGAAAGCGGTGGGGTATCCGGATACTGGGCGTTAGGGCCACGGGGGTACATAGACTTTTGAAAGCCTTAAGGAACCCAAAGTGTGGGAAGGAGGAGGAAAAGGAGGGGAGGGAACGGGGGTGAGGGGCATTAGGAACAGGGGAGGGGGCCCTGTCACACACTCTCATTCTCACACACACACTGTCACACAGACAGTCTCACTCTGTCACACACCCGCACATTCACTCTGGCTCTCTCTCTCAAACATACACACTCCCAGGAAAACCTTGCTAGCACCCGTTTCATTCGTTCCAGAAACGGGCCTTTTTTACTAGTTTAAAATAATATTGAAAATTTGGGTGTTACTATTGAACCTTTTGATTTGCATGATATTTATTTTTGAATAAAAATGGATTTTTTTTTAATGACCAGTGATTGAAATAAGCGCCAACTGATATGTTACAGTTGTGAGCATGTTTGAGTGAGGTCATTTTTCTGCATTTTTTAGAGTAATTAAATATATTGTATATTATAAGCTGAGTTAATAGGGACCAATTAGTAAGTGGTTTATATTAGTTTGTTTGACAAGGTTCATTATTTCCAGTGTCCTGTCTCCAAACATGGCCAGGCTGGGTCACAGAGTGGTTCACAGTAGCTCTAATAGTCATAGCTCATTTTCAGGGAAGAACAGTGGCTCTCTTAAGACTACCTGGCTAATAAATGTTTATGGACTTTTCTTCCAGGAACTTGTCCAGACTAGTAATATACACAGGACAAAATTTCAGTTTTGTTTTTGGTTTGTTTGGCTTTTTTCTTGATTTTCAAGTGGTTTTTTTCTGGTTTATTTCACACATTAATTTTAGTTCAAATTTCTCTTTTATGTTTTAAGAAAACTTGACCAAACAAAGAACAACACAATGAAGAAACCAACACGCTGTAGGCACAAAATCCAATAGTCAAAACATGGCAACACTTCAATAACACATTCCCATCCTCAAATTAAAAAGCAAAACAAAAACTAATTAGCTTGACATTCAAAGTGATTTCTTTTCTTTTTTTTCTCTTTTTAGGAAGTAATTTTTTGTTTCCAACCACTTACCTTGGTTTTCATAAAGTACTGAAAACTTGGATTTTTTTAAAACTTGCTTTTGCTAAGTTTAGATCTTTTTGCCAAACGTCAGTACAGTGTTGACTGTTTATAAGAATTGTGTTACATTTGGATCTAATTTAGCCAATTTGCATGGTGTCCAGAAAGCACAGTGGGCAACAACAAAAAGAAAAGAACCCGCATCTGCAATGTAGAATTAAGTAAGCAAATCAACTTGCCCCAGAACCATGACCACTTTTTAACCTCTATTTTTTTTCTCAAATCATTTCTTCATAATTTCTTAAGACCAACAATTTAAATTTACCCCCCCCCCCCCGCCGTTTACTAAGCCATGCGCTAATGCCGCCGCAGTCCATTCATAGGGGGGTTAGTTTGTTGAAAACATTTATACCAGAAGGAAGCCACACTCTGTGTTGCAAGCATGTACTGCCGTCATCTACTATGTTACTAAGGTGGTTGGCTCTATTCTTATTTTGGACATCTAAAAACTGGCATTTAGACATCCATATTGCATGGACGTCCAAATCCCAATTTTTGAAAGGCAGTACATGGATGTCAAATACTGCAGTGCATCCATATAGCAAGGAGGTGTGGTCTGGGTGTGTTTTGGGTGGGACTAGGGAGAGCCTAAAATGTGGAAAGCCATCTCTGATCACAGAAGGGGAAGGGGTGTCCAAGTCTAAAAGGATGGATATTATTTAGACCTGATACTTGTCACGTCTAGGTTACAGAAAGGTGCTCTGATTGAGTAACTCTCCACTGGAGGCACTAAGGCACAACACTTCCTTAAATCGCCCAGTGGTTGCTGTCCCCATCCCTCTAACCTGAATGTGAAACTGGCAATTGATACCAGGATCTATGACAGCTTCAGATATTATGAACATTCTTAAGAGAGTAGCAAACAGATATGAGGAATAACCTAAGATTAGTACAGTGTGTGTGTTGTGTTAGGGGCAGGAACTAATATGTGTTCAATTCTGGTCATCGCATCTAAAAAAAGATGTGGAGAGGCATTTTAGATTGGGGATGACCATCTCTAAGGGTGCCCATCTCTAAGGTCAGTGCCGCAAAGGGGCGGGGCATCACGTATTATCGAAACAAGATGGACGTCCATCTTTCGTTTCGATAATACGGTCGGGGACGCCCAAATCTTGACATTTAGGTGGACCTTAGAGATGGTCGTCCTCGGTTTTCAGCGATAATGGAAACCAAAGACGTCTATCTCAAAAACGTCTAAATCCAAGCCCTTTGGTTGTGGGAGGAGCCAGCATTTGTAGTGCACTGGTCCCCCTCACATGCTAGGACACCGACCGGGCACCCTAGAGGGCACTGCAGTGGACTTCAAAAATTGCTCCCAGGTGCATAGCTCCCTTACCTTCGGTGCTGAGCCCCCCAACCCCCCCCCCCAAGTCCACCTGCCTGAAGTACACTGCACCCACTACTACTGCTCCAGGGACCTGTATACTGCTGCGATGGACCTGAGTATGGCATTTGAGGCTGGCAAAAAAGTATTTTTAAACTTGTTTTTTATGGTGGGAGGGGGTTAGTGACCACTGGGGGAGTAAGGGGAGGTCATCCCCAATTCCCTCTGGTGGTCATCTGGTCAGTTATGGCACCTTTTTGAGGCTTGGTCGTGAAAAAAATTAGACCATGTAAAGTCGGCCAAGTGCTCGTCAGGGATGCCCTTCTTTTTTCTATTATCGGCCGAGGATGACCATCTCCTAATCACGCCCCAGTCCCGCCTTCGCTACCCTGCCGACATGCCCCCGTGAACTTTGGTCGTCCCTGCGACAAAAAGCAGTCGAGGGTGTCAAAAATCGGCTTTCGATTATGCCAATTTGGACAACCTTGTGAGAAGGATGCCCATCTCCCGATTTGTGTCGAAAGATGTGTGTCCTCTTTCGAAAATAAGCGTGATAGTGGAATTAGAAAAGGTACAGAGAAGGGCGATGAAAATGATAAAGGGGATGGGACAACTTCTCTATGAGGAAAGGCTGAAGCAGCTAGGGCTCCTCAACCTGGAGAAAATATGGCTGAGGTGAGATATGATAGAGATCTATAAAATAATGAGTGGAGTGGAACAGGTAGACGTGAATCATTTGTTTACTCTTTCCAAAAATACTAGGACTAGGGGGTATGTGGTGAAGCTACAAAGTAGTACATTTAATATGAATCGGAGAAAGTTTTTCTTCACGCACTGTGTAATTCAATTCTGGAATTTGTTGCCAGAGAATGTGGTAAAGGCAGTTAGCTTAGCAGGGTTTAAAAAAAGGTCTGGACAACTTTCTAAAGGAAAAGTACATAGACCATTATTAAATTGACTTGGGGAAAATCCACTACTTATTTCTGAGATAAGCAGCATAAAATGTATTGAAGTTTTTTGGGAACTTGCCAGGTATTTGTGACCTGGATTGGCCACTGTTGGAAACAGGATGCTGGTCTTGAAGGACCTTTGGTCTGTCCCAGTATGGCAACACTTATGTACTTATGTATTCACACATCAAAAAACAATCAGCTACTCCTTCAAGTTCTTGTAATTTTATGGGTGAATTCAGAATATAATGACACAGTTGCATCTATTGCTAATACTGGTTACATGGTAAGTGGTATTTAGCCTGAAGCCTTAGAACAGGTATGAGTTGTTACTTGAAAATATAGTCAAGGATCCATATGCCAGGAATGGTACCTGGCTGGTTAAATGGTATTTAGCATGATAAGCACTAATATTCAGCATGAGGTAGCCGGTTATCTCAGCTGAATATTAGCATTTAGTGGTAGCTGGATGACTGATTATGTTGCATGACATAGCTGGTCAGCACCATTATTCAGCATCTACCCAGTTATGTTTGGTAGCCAAATATGGCCATGTCAATAAGTGGGATATCTTTGGCCGGTTCCATCTTAACTGGCCAGTTCTGAACATTGACTTGGCTGGTTAAGTTCAAACCAGCCAAACAAAAATTGGATATTCAATACTGGTCAGCAGAAATGGCTCAGCACCGACTGCGTGAGGCAGCCAAGCTACCTCCTGTGGTCAGAATATTGGGCCCATAATTTTAAAATGAGAACTCACCAGAGTTTTATATAGAGGCATCATTACTTCCTTTTTCCTACTGGCCATTCCTCTTCCTATGCACCCAAGCATCCTTCTACCTTTCACCATCATTTTTTCTACCAGTTTGTCCACCTTAAGATCATCACATATGATCACACCCAAGTCCTACTCTTTTTTAGTGCACAAAAGTGCAGCCTAAATGCGTGACCCTGCATTTTTTTAGCATTAAATCTTAGCTGCCAAATTCTAGACCATTCTTAAAGCTTTGCTAGGTCCTTCCTCATGTTATTCACACCATCAGGGGTGTCTACCTTATTGCTGATTTGGGTATCATCCGCAAAGAGGCAAATGTTACCAAACAGCCATTCAACCATATCACTTAAAAAAATGTTAAAAAGAACCAGTCCAAGAAGTGAACCTTGCGGCACACCACGGGTAACATATCCTTCCTCAGAGTGAGCTCCATTTATCACTACCCTCTATCACCTTCCATGCAACCAGTTCCTAACCCAGTCAGTCAGTTCAGGGTCCATACTGAGGGCACTCAGTGTATTTATTAGTCATCTAAGCGGAACAATGTCAAAGGCTTTTCTAAAATCTAAGGAGCATTGGAGACATCTAGCACTCTCCCTGAATTCAACTCTCTGGTCACCTAGCCAAAGGGATTCATCAGATTTGTCTAGTAAGACCTGCCTCTAGTGAAACCATGTTGCCTTGGGTCCTGCAATCCATTTTATTCCAGAAACCTGACTATTCTGTTTTAAAAGCATTTCAATTAATTTAGTTGACACATAAGTCAGATTTCAGTACATAAGTATTGCCATACTGGGAGAGACCAAAGGTCCATCAAGCCCAGCATCCAGATTCCAACAGTGGCCAATCCAGGTCACAAGTACCTGGCAAGATCCCAAAAGAGTACAATACATTTTATGTTGCTTATTCTAGAAATAAGCAGTGGATTTTCCCCAAGTCCATTTAAATAATAGTCTATGGACCTTTCCTTTAGGAAGCTATTCAAACCTTTTTTAAACCCCACTTAGCTAACTGCTTTCACTACATTATCTGGCAACGAATTCCAGAGTTTAATTACATGTTGAGTGAAGAAATATTTTCTCCAATTTGTTTTAAATTTACTACTAAGTAGCTTCATTTTGTGCCTCCTAGTTCTAGTACTTTTGGAAAGCGTAAACAAGTGATTCATGTCTACCTGTTCCACTCCACTCATTATTTTATAGACCTCTATCATATCTACCCTCAGCCATCTTTTCTCCATGCTGAAGAGCCCTAGCTGCTTTAGCCTTTCTTCATAGGGAAGTCGTCCCATCCCCTTTATTATTTTTGTCGCCCTTCTCTGTACCTTTTCTAATTTCACTATATTTATTTTGAGATGCAGTGACAGAATTGCACACAATATTTGAGGTGTGGTCACACATGGAGTGATACAAAGGCATTATAACATCCTCATTTTAGTTTTCCATTCCTTTCCTAATAATACCTAACATTCTATTTGGTTTCTTAACCGCCGCCACATACAACGATGACGCCTAGATCCCTTTCCTGGTCAGTGACAACTAATGTGGAACCTTGCATTGTGTAACTATAATTCGGGTTCTTCTTTCCCACATGCATCACTTTGCACTTGCTCACATTAATCATGATCTTCCATTTTGATGTCCAGTCTCCCAGTCTTGTAAGGTCCTCTTGTAATTTTTCACAATCCTCTTGTGATTTAACAACTTTGAATAACTTTGTGTTGTCAGCAAATTTAATTACCTCACTAGTTACCCCCATCTCTAGATCATTTATAAATATGTTAAAAAGTACTGGTCTCGGCACAGACCCCTAGGAACCCCACTATCTACCTGTAGGGTGTAAATAAGTAATTAGGACAATAATTATTCCCTGATAATACTTATTACAAGGTTCCTAGCTCAGCCTAGGGGATATTATACAGGAACCTTGGTGCTGGCACCCTGCCAGTGTTTTGTTCCCCGCCAAAGAACCGAAGCCACGTCACAGATGATATTATTATTATTTATTATAGGCAGAAAAATAGAAACACTCTGCATTAGCTTATATGCACACCAACAAAATATATTGTCTAACTACACTCTGATTATCCTGAGACTACGTACAGTAATGATTAGAACAGTACAAATGATATCCTAATGATCCTTATGAAAACTTATCACATCTTATGCAAAATACACATTAGCAGCTTTCCCTGACCAAGAGCTGACATAAACCAGTCGTTCTTAGATAAAACCACTGCCTAACCCCAGACTAGGAAATATATCACTGTGATCTCACCACGCTGTCCTCATGACGGCTGCAGATGAGACCGGAGCTGATTTTCCCAAAGACGCTCTCTCAGCTGTCTGTGTCTTAGATGTAGTGCAGGTCTTTCTCAGCAAGCAAGCAGCTTTCTGTCTCTCCGTTGGTTTTCAGAGACAATATCTCTGCCACAGGTATTTGCACCAGTTATGCAGGTCACAAGGTTGGTATCATACAGTCTCTTGCTCACCCCGAGCCTTGTTGGATTTCTCAGGTCCTTACCAGGTACTCCTCCTCTGAGGGTCTCCGACTAACTCCCTTCTCCCACTCGCCCCGCGTACTTCCAGACCTCTCGGTCGGGTGATAGCCTGGACCAATTATGATCACATACAGTCCAGTGCATGGGCAAGAAGAGTTCTTTGTTTTGTGACCTTGGAGATGGTAACTTCTGGTGCCATGGCTCTGCCTCCCTTCTCAGCTTCTCAGAGATAGAAGGGGGATGGTTGGAACACAGAATGTACTTGGCTTCAGCAAGCCTGTCAGTGATTTTCCACAAGCTGAAGCTAGATTTTGCTGACACAGAGATGTTCAGGTCAGAGGGTTGCTGCAGCCATCTTATTGTACCAAGATGCAAGATGTCATAGGTTTGTATAGGCCAAGACCAGCTCAGGCTAGATCACAGGGAAATACCCCTACATACCCTTGTCCATTGAGAATACTGACCATTTAAACCTACTCTCTGTTTTCTAGCTTCTATCCAGTTTTTAATCCACCATGAGACACTATCCCCTATCCCATGACTCTCCAGTTTCCTATGGAGTCTTTCATGAGGTACTTTGTCAAATGCCTTTTGAAAATCCAGATACACAATATTGACTGGCTCACCTTTATCCACATGTATGTTCACCCCTGCAAAGAAATGTAATAGATTGGTGAGAAAGGATTTCCCTTCACTAAATCCATGTTGGCTTTGTCTCATTAATTCATGCTTTTGAATATATTCTAAACAACCAAACAAAGCAAACACTGGGCCTTCAGGATTGAGAAAAATGTAGTTCTTTATTTATAATGGAGACCCGACATGGTACGTGTTTCAGCGTACAAACGCCTGCATCAGGGGTCAAGGGACTCCTATAGGTCAGCAAGATAATAAGTTGACAAAGATGTGGAATGAACAATCAGGTTATATTACCAAGGGGACCAACGTCCAGGCAGGGAATCCCAGTCCCACCTCCAAGCTTCCAGCTCATCCTTTATCCACATGTATGTTCACCCCTGCAAAGAAATGTAATAGATTGGTCCATGTTGGCTTTGTCTCATTAATTCATGCTTTCGAATATATTCTGTAATTTTGTTCTAGTTTCTAGTTCCCAACCTCTTCCTTACTTTTGTTTTTGTGGAGAGGGACCACATCTGCCCTTCCCCAGTCCTCTGGGGTCACTCCTGACTCTACAGGGAATAGAAATCCACGGGAGATGTATGTGTTAGGTGGCGAGAGTCTGATAGGTTCGGACGGGGAGAGGGACCTTGGGGTGATAGTATCTGAGGATTTGAAGGTGACGAAACAGTGTGACAAGGCGGTGGCTGTATCTAGAAGGTTGTTGGGCTGTATAGAGAGAGGTGTGACCAGCAGAAGAAAGGGGGTGTTGATGCCTCTGTATAAGTCGTTGGTGAGGCCCCATCTAGAGTATTGTGTTCAGTTTTGGAGGCCATATCTTGCTAAGGATGTAAAAAGAATCGAAGCGGTGCAAAGAAAAGCTACGAGAATGGTATGGGATTTGCGTAACAAGACGTATGAGGAGAGACTTGCTGACCTGAACATGTATACCCTGGAGGAAAGGAGAAACAGGGGTGATACTGTATGATACAGACGTTCAAATATTTGAAAGGTATTAATCCGCAAACGAACCTTTTCCGGAGATACGAAGGCGGTAGAACGAGAGGACATGAAATGAGATTGAAGGGGGGCAGACTCAAGAAAAATGTCAGGAAGTATTTCTTCACGGAGAGAGTGGTGGATGCTTGGAATGCCCTCCCGCGGGATGTGGTGGAGAGGAAAACGGTAACGGAATTCAAACATGCATGGGATAAACATAAAGGAATCCTGTTCAGAAGGAAAGGATCCTCAGGAGCTTAACCGAGATTGGATAGCAGAGCCGGTAGTGGGAGGCGGGGATAGTGCGGGGCAGGCTTATACGTCTGTGCCAGAGCCAGTGGTGGGAGGCGGGACTGCAGGTTGGGAGGCAGGGATAGCGCTGGGCAGACTTATACGGTCTGTGCCAGAGCCGGTGGTGGGAGGCGGGGATAGTGCTGGGCAGACTTATACGGTCTATGCCAGAGCCGGTGGTTGGGAGGCGGGGCTAGTGCTGGGCAGACTTATACGGTCTGTGCCCTGAAGAGCACAGGTACAAATCAAAGTAGGGTATACACAAAAGTAGCACACATGAGTTGTCTTGTTGGGCAGACTGGATGGACCGTGCAGGTCTTTTTCTGCCGTCATCTACTATGTTACTATGTTACTACAGAAGCATTGATTAGGTCAGCCAGCAGTGCCGCCAGAAGTTCCTTCAGTACCCTTGGATGTATGCCATCCTGCTCCATTGCTTTGTCTGCCTATACCTAGAATAATACAATGAGATGGAAGTGTACTTTATCCAAAGGATATGCAGCCTGCCAAAGGTTCATCAAATTCAAGTCTTTAAAATGAGATCTTGGCTTCCTATAAGCTGTTGTGGAATTCTGGTCAAGGAGGAGATCTATGACTAGACTTAAGTTTCTACTATATATTCAGGTACTGTCTCCTTCCTTGAAAACAAAGTCAGCCTGAATATAAGAGAATGTAGATGCATCAATATTTTAAACTTCAACCATCTGCTTTCAGTGTCTGACATTTGGGAGAGTAATAAAATATCTTTCCTGTTTCTAACCAAACTTATCACTCCATTGCATTTTCCTTTTATGGGGGAAAATGCTGTATGAGCCGTCCATTTGGTCTTAATCTTCTATGACTGAGTAAGAAAGGTGAGTCTCTTTAAATAACAGAATATCTGATTCAAATTGGCTAACATAAATTAATATATTCTTTTAATGGGATTGCTGAATTTTTTTCACATTAAGGGTTAAGACTGTAAGTGGACTTGACATATGAGTTCTTATTCAAGGTTAGAAAAGAACAATCCAACTCTAAACTCTATGGAGGCAATTATATAGTATTCTGTAAGTTGCACATGTCAGTGACAGCCCTGCCCATGCCTCTCTCATGCTCTACTCATGGTAAATACCCCCTTGCATTTACATGCACCAGTACAGAATAGTGCTTATTCATATATACACTTATCCTGAACATGCTCGTACCTGTATATTTAGGGCACTTGAAAATCTGCTCAAAAAGATTTGGTACTCAATGCTATTCTATAATAGGTGCTCAAAGATGAGTGCACATTATATAATAGCATTGAGTGCTAATTTCAGTGCCCAAATTTGGGCACCAGGATGCCTGCCTAAACCAGGCGTAATTCCCAGTAATCAATTTGGGTGTATACCCCCAGTAGTATATAACACTGCATTCAAATTTTAGGAACATGCCCAATCCACCCATGTACATCCCATGGCCATGCCCCCTTTTGGGCATGGCCATGGGCGGTACAATGTGCTATAAGATTTGGGTGCACATTGTTATAGAATAGCGCGTAGTAAGATATGCGTCCGATTCCAAAATGGTGCTTATTAGTGCTAATTAGCAACCAATTATTATAACTCATTGGCTCCTTGACCAATTTAATTAGGGGCACATCTTGGATCAGTGCCAATTTTGGGCGCCTTATATAGAATCTGGGGTTACTCACTTAAGTGGTGTGTAAATATGGGATACCCAGTTATAGAATTGTCCTTCACACATTTTTCATGGGAACAATGGAAGCAAGTATAGTTTTAAATATACACATCATTACATCAGACTACATCATTATCATGTTTGCTATGCTTGTAGCATTAGAAATGATTAGCAAATTGTAGTGTCAAATTATAACCATAAGTAAGCCATTCTGGGCTTCATGATCCATAAAGAGAGTCAGTGGTAAATACTTCCAACCTTCCTGATTCATAAGAACATAAGAAAAGCCATACTGGGTCAGACCAATGGTCCATCTAGCCCATTATCCTGTTTCCAACAGCGGCCAAGCCAGGCTATAAGTACCTGGCAGAAACCCAAATTGTGGCAACATTCCATACTACCAATCCCAGGGCAAGCAGTAGCTTCCACAAAAGATAGGACCACACGCAGACCTTGACAGAGAAAAATGGAAGGAGTGGTGTAAGAATTTTACTAGGTGAACTCCTGGAACTCAGTACCTACACTTCAATTTCTGTTAGTGTTCAGTAGTACACCCTCACACATTAATTTTAATAGATTTTTTAAATCTGCTATAGCTTTATAAAGTGCACTAATCAAATTAATCTGCATTAATTCATTGGTGAGCGCATGTTAACATCAATTTAACTGCACTAATACTTAAATGTGCACTAACAAATAGAGGGGGCTTTTTACAAAAATATGGTATGTCTTTGGACTTACTAAGCTTTAACAGTAAATTTAATGCAGGGTAAGTGCACAGTCTGTAAGCCAAAAGCAAAAACCAGGGAAAAAAACATATGTAAAATGTGAGAGTGATGCCCTCAGATAACTAACACACCCATGAGGCGGTCATAATGAACAACCGCTAATAGGGTGAAATAGTGCACTTCATTCATTGGGCAAAACTCCTAGTGGAAATAGTGCAACCATCTGTTGGTTTTTTACACTGTTTATTTATTTATTTATTTGCAGCATTTGTATCCCCCATTTTCCCACACACTAGCAGGCTCAATCTGGCTTACAAAACACCATATTGGTAAACGCCAAGTACGGCAGGTGTTTAACAAATGCAATTAGAAATAGGATCAGGGAAGGTAGGGACAAGTGGGTAAAATAAGTAACAAAGAAAAAGAAAATAGCAATGTCCTTTGAATCAGTGCAGAGTTGAGCCAGCTAAGCAGAAGCAGTAGGGTAGGCCTTGCAAAATAAGGTTGGTTGTCATACCCTGTAATGGCGCTTATGCAGCCTCAGGTAATGCCCTATTTTTTCAGGTCTTCCAAGTATGAGAAAAAGTTGAAAACAGAGGGATAAACATGAACTTCTCTTGTGCAACTTTACTTGACACATTATGAAAACACAAGGAATATGGCTACACAAATATATCTTCCACTCAACCTTCCACCCATACACAGATGAGGATGTCCTGCTACAATTCCCCTACAACCCTCCTTAAGTACTTTATGTTGCACGGTGGATGCATACATTCTGATATTGAGCTCTGTCTAGCAACTTCTGTGCAAAGTCTTTCTCCCAGCAGTGTGATATAATGCAGAATTATAATATGTAGCAGGCCCCAAATTGCACTGCATCAAGAAGAGGCATCCCTGGGATTTTTTCTTGAAGGATGTACAGATTAATGTGAAATATCTGCTTCAAGTCAACACTTACTTTTCTTGGGATTTATGTTACTTTTTATATCCTGTTGTTTTTATACACTGCAATGATTTAATATACTGTTGATTATTACATCTGATTCTGTTCATGCAAGATATGACAGATGCAATGTTATTGTAATGTTATAAAAAATGAAATAAGGGGGTTGCATGGTCATCTGATGGCTGCAGCAGCAAGGCTTTGAAAATCTAACTTGAAGTTTAATATAGTTAAGCCAGAGTATCTGTGGATCCATATGCAGATATTCCATTAAGAAATGTAGGGGAAAAGCTTCTGGGTGGGATTCCAAGATGGCCGCACGCTAACTCGACTAGCTGCTGCATTATCGTTTACTGCTTACCGCATTGATGCCAAAGCGTCAGGGTAAGACGTCTGTTTGAGTCTCCCAGACCTCTCCCCAGATTCCTGGACCGATAGAACGGTTCCTCATGCAGCGGAGGGATGGTGTTGAAGCCGAGACCACTGCGAGACAGGATGCTGGCGGGAACGAGGAACTATCAGCGTCTCTCTCACTAGAAACATCTTTGAGTCCCGAGCAGAGGATTCACCCCCACAACCAATGGCTTCCTGGTTCGTCAGCGTCCGCCCAGAGAGGTGAGGTAGCGACGGCGAAGGGGACTCAAATACAATCTCTGGAAGCAGGAGAAGGGAGGTTATTACCTCCAGTAGTGACTCACCAGCCTATAGAACCGGCAGGGGATATACAAGCAGTTGGGGAGAGGAGAGCTGATTTAGAACTGATATTTCCTGCTGAATTTACCACCAATCCTAAGGAGGTAATATTAGATTCATTGAGGGACCTTATGTCTTGTTTGGGACAAATGTTTCTAACTGCTACAACTAAACGTTCTGCATTAATAAATGAGTTGGATGAAAAGTTTGAAAAACAAAAATTGAGATTGAAACAACGACCTCTAGAGTGGATACAACTGAACAATCTGTAAAGAAATTAAAGAATATCAAATTTTCTCTTATAAAAGATGTATCCAGCCTAAGAATTAAATCTGAAAACTTGGAAAACTATACCAGGAATCAAAATTTACGTTTTCTTAAATTTTCCCTATATAGCTATGATAAAACCTGGAGATATGCTGAAGAGATATTTAATGGAGAATTTGTGTATACCTGAGAACAATTTACCACCATTTTCAAAGGTCTTTTATCTTCCTCAAAAAGTTCCGGAAAAAAATTTACAACAGACTCTGGATATTTCTGCCTTTCTTGAGACCTCGGACACCCAACAGGCCACACCAGCAACTTTGGTTGCAACTGTGGCCTTAATTCCTGATAAGCAATGGCTCTTTCAGATGTTTTTTAAGCATCGAGAGAAGCCATTTCTTGGTCTGAGGATTTCTTTGTTTCCAGATTTCTCAAGAGAGACACAAAAGAAAAGGAAACAATTTCTCATAATGAAACCGGCTGTTGTTCAAGCAGGGGGAACTTTTTTCTTGAGGTACCCCTTCAAGTGTATTGTTAGACTTGATAATGTTAAATATTCCTTTATTGATCCATCTCAGCTTTCCAAACTAATTGCTTCTAAATCAACAACTGGACCAACATAATATATTTCACCAGAATCCTTCGCGAATAGCATTTTTTACTTTGGATTTTTGCCTTATATAGATTCCTCTAGTTTAAGTTTTGGAATCCTATTGAGGACTTGAGTGAATTTCCTATTTTGATGATAGAATCATGAAATGTATGATTTTTCTTTCTTTCTTAAGATATATGTATATCACTTTCTTTCAAGATTATAAGCTTGAAAAATTAATGTAAAATATATAAAAAAAAAAAAAATGAAATAGTATGTTGTTGCAGCAATGTTTTGAACTTTTTTTTACAATAAAAAGTTGTTTGCTAAAGAATGTAGCCTCAGGGCAGCAAGAATTTCTACCTAGTCTGTCACCTGCATGTGTCTATTCCTCATGTAATTTATCCTGTGGGGCAGGGGGCGTAGCCAGAGATGACCAAACACATTTTTATTCCCTTACAACAATTGTTTTTATTGGCAGATATAAACAAAACAGGAATCAGTGAACACGGTATAGCAATAACCCCCAACCACACACCCCACCCATACCCTCCCACTCAACATCCATAAACCCCCACCCATATTCACCCCCTCAACAACCATAACCCCCACACATCCATACCCACCCTGTCAACCCTCAATTTTAAGCCGACTATTTAAACACATTCCTCCTGAGTCATCTCACCTCTGTCCCTCCATCCCACCCCCATAAAAAAAGGAAAAAGAACAGAGGCAATCAAGTCCACTCCTTGTCTAGCGGGTCTTCTTTTTTCTTTTTAATATGTTAATAAGTCTCTAATATTCAATTGCAGTAGGTTGGGAAGGGAAGACACTCCGGAGACAGCAGGAGCAGAGGGACTAAAGAAGGGGCAGGTTAAGAACCACCAGTGTGGATGGAGACTTTTAACATGCTGCAGGGCAAATATTAGGTTCATCACGGAACCCAAAATTTGCCTCAAGCAGTCTTCTAATCTCTACCAGCTCTGCACCAGGGGCATCTGCTCCCAAAGGTGCAGCTAGAAGTACAGGTGTCTCTGGTGATGGGGAATTCTGGTCTAAATGCTAAATAGTAGTAGTAGTAATGCTAGAAATGCTAAATAGTAGTAGTAGTAGTAGGTCTCAAGGAGGAGGAGATTGGGAATAATGTGATAGGCCATGACACTCCTCCTCACCATTGAATATGGCAATTACCTGCTGATCTCTGTCCAATGGTTCCCATGATTACACATGGGATAAGGGTTGAGAGGGGATGCTCTTTATACTCTAGCTCCATTGACCCTTGTTCTCTGGTTATAAATTCATTGTCCTCTTCCCTCTCATGTTCCTCCTCCAGATCACCGGCTGTTCCTTGGCCCACAGGAAGTGACACCGCTCTGTGATATACTGTGAATATAAGAAAAAACATAGTAACATAGTTGTGCAGGCATCTAAGACTTGTAGCTTCAAAGTCTTATATCCAGACGTATAACCTAGGTACACCAGTTCACACCTAAAGACTCTATCTCTCTGAAAGTCCTTTATTTGAATAACACAATGTTTACTCACAGTCAACTGTAGATCAGAGGTTATGCCCCAATGGCAAAGAGTCTCCGTGATTCTGAAAAAAACATTAGCTCAGAGCTGGTTGAATGGAGTACAATATCTTTTTAGTAAGAAATATTCAAGGTAAAAACTAAGTACTCTAACAGAGGGTAACGCAGGGAAGGGTTTTGTACTGTCTAACAAATGGAGCCTACCTCAGACTAAAGGGAACAGAAAAAGGGCACACTATGACCCAGTGAGCAGAGGGAAAACCACCAATGGGAACAGAGCCTGCCAACTAGCAACAGCATAAACAATCATATAACAGTTCTATGCAGACAGGCTAGTGAAGTCACGTTGCCTGATAACTACACCCCCCACGATGCAACGCTCATGTGACTCTGCAAGTGAGAATGACAGAAAAAGTGTCACACCCACCCCAGAGCCACATTACAATCAGGGAAAGGCTGTCAGAGGACAGAACAATAGTAACATAGTAAATGAGGTTAGATAAAGACCTGTACAGTCCATCCAGTCTGCCCAACAAGATAAACTCATTTTACATGGTATGTGATACTTTATATGTATACCTGAGTTTGATTTGTCCTTGCCTATCTCAGGGCACAAACCATAGAAGTCTGCCCAGTACTGTTCTTGTACTAAGTTCTGAAGCTAACATCGAAGCCCCTTAAAATTTACACTCCAGCCCATCCTTATTTATTCAGTCACGATCAGGGCGTAGACCATAGAAATCTGCCCAGCTCCCGTTTTGTTTCCAAATACCAGCGCTGCCACCCAATCTCCGCTAAGATTCCATGGAACCATTCCTTCTAAACAGGATTCCTTTGTGTATATCCAACGCATGTTTGAATTCCATTACAGTTTTCATCTCCACCACCACCCATGGGAGGCCATTCTACATATCTACCACCCTCTCCATGAAAAAAATACTTCCTGACATTAGTCCTGAGTCTGCCCTCCTTCAACCTCAATTCATGTTCTCTAGTTCTACCGCCTTCCCATCTCTGGAAAAGGTTCATTGAGGCAACAACTAAAACAAAGACTGCACATGCAAGGGAAGAAAGGGATACTACATCATGGAAAAGTCTAGAAGAGCTTGGGGTATGGTAGTTTGAAGTCATTCTGACCTCTCTGCTTTCTTTCAAGCAAATGCTGCACATGCAGCAGATACTGGCACCCTTTTTTCTTCAGGTCTTCTAACCATGTGAAAAACTAGAGAGCAGGGGAAAAGACATGAAGTTCTGGAAACACACGAAATATGGATTCACAAGGACCAAACTTCCACTCATCTTAAAGTGTGTAAGTACCATATGACTGACTCTAGTGGTATTTTTATAAGCCATGCATATATGAGGATGCCCCTGCTACAACCCCCCCCCCCCCCCCCCCCGCAACACCCCTAAGTACTTTATGGTGCACAGTGCATGCAAACAACTACATTCTGATATTGAACTGTCTGTTCTCTGCAAAACTCTGCTCCCAAAAGTGTACTATAATGCAGAATTATAATATGGCAGCAGGCCCAAAAATATGAGGAAAGGCTTAAGGGGTTAGGATAGTGCTTCACCTTTATTGGCTTTATTACATTGGCTATCAGTCAAATCATGCGTAATTATTAAACTGAGTTGTTTGATCTTCAAGTCTTTTTATGGGTCTAATGCTGAAGGACTTATTAGAATTCTGAGGTTTCCAAGTAATCTATCATTAGTGTGAACAATTCACAAGATGAAGCTTAACTTTCCCTGTCTGAAAGGAATTAAGAATAAAAAACAGGTTGAGTTCTCTTGTTCTTTCTATGGGGCTAGGCTGTGGGATAGTTTCCCTTGGCAACTTAGGGAGGTGCCTTCTTATTTAATGTTTTGAATTTCTCTTAAAACTAATTTATTTTCTAACTGAAATCTCTATTCTACTACTACTACTTTTCATTTCTATAGCGCTACTAGACGTATGCAGCACTGTACACTGGACATAAAGAGATAGTCCCTACTCGACAGAGCTTACAATCTAATTCAGACAGACAAACAGGACAAATAAAAGATAAGGGAATTACTAAGGTGGGAATGATAAAACATGGGTACTGAACAAGTGAGTGAGGGTTAGGAGTTAAATGCCGCATCAAAAAGGTGGGCTTTTAGACTAGATTTGAAGACAGCCAGAGATGGAGCTTTACGTACCAGCTCAGGAAGTCTATTCCAGGCATATGGTGCAACAAGATAAAGGAACAGAGTCTTGAGTTAGAGGTGGAGAAGAAGGGTGCAGATACGAGAGATTTGCCCAGTGAATAGAGCTCCTGGGAAGGAATGTAGGGAGAGATAAGAGTAGAGAGGTATTGAAGAACAACAGAGTGAATATATTTTTAAGTCAATAAGAGGAGTTTGAACTGTATGTGGAAATGGATAGAGAGCCAATGAAGTGACTTGAGGAGAGGGCTAATATGAGCATAGCGATACTGGTGGAATATAAGTCGTGTAGCAGAATTTTGAACAGATTGAAATCTCATGGATTTATTAATGATGTTTAATTTTATTTTGTAAATCCCTCTATTGTTGAGGCTAATTCTTTTGTAATCCACATAGAATCCTGTAAAATATACAGAATATAAGACTCTCAATGTTATGGTATGGTATGGATTCTTCAGCTTGGAAAAGAGAAGGCTGAGGGGGGATATGATAGAGATCTACAAAATACTGAGTGATGTGGACAGGTAAACATAAATCAATTTTTTACTCTTTCAAAAAGTACAAAGACTAGGAGTCACTCAAGGAAGTTGCATGCAGAGATTCCAGGTCTCACTCGTGAAGAGTGTGTCACGCTCATTTGAAAGCTTTCTTACTCTCACACTCTTTGAGTCCTATTTCTCACTTATCAGAGCTTTATTACCAGTGCACTGATCTTGATCACTGCTTTCATGAGATGGAAGTCTTAGAGAAGTAAACCAAGTGGTTCAATCAATAAGAAGAGTGGAAGAGTAGCCTAGTGGTTGGAGCACCAGTCTTGACATCCCACTGCTGCTCTCTGTGATCTTGGGTAAGTCACTTTAACCCTCCATTGCCTCAGGTAGAAAATTAGATTTGTGAGCCCTCCAGGGATAAAGAAATACCCAATGCACCTTAAATGTAACTCACCTTGAGCTACTACTGAAAAAGGTGTAAGCAAAATCTAAATAAATAAATACTGCTTCCCTTTACTGCAAGTACATGTGCTCTGAAATCAATGTATATACTTTTAACTACTGTATGAAAAACAATTTTCAGCTAAAACATTTTACCAAACTGCTCCCCACTTTGTATTCTTTCAGAGGCTTCAAAGAAAAGCCAATATCATTTAATGCTGCCTTAATTCATTTGTAAAGCAATACTACACTTAAATCATTCTAGATTTATACCCTTGATGTATCCTTTGAAAAGTCTCACTCTTTGGCCTTCAATCTCGCTCCTTGGCATAGTGAATCTCACTTTTTGGGATGGTTCACCCTTGGCATCTCTGGAAATATTTTTTTACTCAATGAATAATTAAGCTCTGGAACTCGTTGCCAGAGAATGTGATATCAGCGATTAGTGTACCTGGGTTTAAAAAAGGTTTGTACAAGTTTTTGGAGGAAAAGTCCATAGCCTGCTATTGAGATAGACATGAGGAAAGCCACTGCTTATCCATGGGATCAGTAGCATGAATCTTGCTACTATATGTGATTCTGTCAGGTATTTGTGACCTGAATTGGCCACGGTTGGAAGCAGGATACTTGGCTAGATGAACTATTTGTCTGATCCAAGATGGCTATTCTAAGAAAAGTGGTTTTGAGAGTATTTTTCATTTCAGGTTGTGCAGATTAGCATGAGGCATCAGCTTTGAGTTAACACTTACATATCTTGAGATATCTGCCTCCTGATTAAAATGTTTCTGGAGCCTCTCTCATGCTCTCCTCATTTTCATAAAATCTCTCCTGTGGCCAGGCTGAAGGAAAAGCTTCCTTATTCTTGGAATTAAAAGCCTGGCCAGTAGCAAGGTACCTGTGACACAGTAATTTTACATTGTATTGACTGATACCATTCAGGTTATGACTCCGTTCAATGACATCACGCTGCACACCACATTTACATGCATAGCACGTAATAACACATATGACAGCTACATGCTCGGTGTTTGTGCCCAACCATACATGATAAACACAAGCTAGTGCTTACATTTCAGCCTATTCAGTAAAACCTGTGCTAGGTTGTGTATCTTTTATAAAATGACGCCATTCATTTAAGCATTTCCTTTTGGCCATGACCACTTGTTGCTAGGTGCCCTATGTTGAATTTACTCCTAACTGCTTAATGCACTTTATAATTATTCAATCTTTATTGAACAATAAAGGGAACCAGAATGTATATTAACATGCACATCCCTAGTCCAAACTTCTTTTGAATCTTGCTGTACTAGTCACCTTGACCACATCCTCAGTAACAAATTCAATAGATTAATTATGATCTGCATGTTAAAAAAAACTTTCTACAATTTGTTTTCCATCTGCTGGTCATTAGTTTTGTGGCATGTCCTTTTGTTTTGAGTATTTGAAAGATTAAACAACAGTTTCGTATTTAACTGTTTCACTCCACTTATGATTTTTTTTTATTCTATCATATCATCCGAGCTGAAAAGATCTAACTTTTTTAGCTTTTCTACAAAAATGATGTGTTCTCTTCTTTCCATCATTTTTTGTCTCCCTTCCATCATTTTTTGTCTCCCTTCTGCAAACCTTTTCTAATTCTGCTATATCCTTCCTGAGATGGTGCAACCAAAATTGCAGAGTTCTCAGGGTTCAATCACACCATGGATCTATATGGAGGCATTATGATATTCTCAATTTTGCTGTCAAATAATCTCTAACATTCTACATGCTTCCTGCAGCTGCAGCACACTGGGCTGAAAATGACAAAGGGTGGGCTAAAAATGACAAAGTATTGTCCACAGTGACTCCAAGATCTTTCTCTCGGAATGGTGATTCCTAACTCAGAACCCAGCATTTTGACTCTTTACTTGGGTTTCTTTTCCTTATGTGAATCACTTAGCATCTGCTATTTAGGTATCCATTCTCCTTGTCTCACCTGATATTTTTGCAAATTCTCACAATTCACTGCTATTTTAATGATGTTGAATAATTCTATGCCATCCACAAATTTGACAAACTTCACTATCAGATATTCACTATCAGATATCAGATAGTGATTCCAATGAATAAGGTAAGTCACATGTTCATTGGCACTGGTGCTAAGTTATTATAAATGATTCTTAATAGGAGTTACAGATTAATTTAATTATATTGGACATTAATCAACCAAGAATTTAAACCAAATCATATTTCAGCTTCTTCGTTAACTTGATGATAAGAACATGACTACAGCAATGCCTTCATAAGTATTAATCTCACAAATTGAGCATTTGTTTAACAGAAGTCATTATGGTAAGTTACATGTTCATTAGTTTAATGTTTAAAAAAAGTCGTGATATACTGCCTTTCTAAGTTAAAACCACAGTAGTGTACAATGTTAAAAACAAATCTTAAAAGAAAGGGGATTATATAAAGCAAGAAAAGGGGAACAAGTGTCATTCTGCTGGTAGGAAAGCCAACCAGACTGCTAGCCTACAAGCTCTGAGAAAAGACTAGGGAAAATAGATGCATCTTCCAAGTGGATCTAAATTTAAGATAGGATTGTTCAGCTTGGATGTCAAGAGGAAGGGCATTCCAAAGTGAAGGTACCGAGCAGAAGAAGGTCAAATGTCAGGCAACTTCAAGACCACAACAGAAATGGGGGGGGGGGGGGGGGTATAGACAGATGATTAGCAGTTATATTTTATTTCTATATAGGCCTACATGTCTCAATTTATAGTGTATTTTTTTTATTGGACACTAAAGAACACAAAAAACAATACCCAGCAATTAGGTGTAGATATTCAGCCTGTAGTGGTAAGCATTTTTTAGCCGTCACCGGCTTTATCCTTGGAAATTCAATACTGGACGATGTCCGGACACTGGCATTGAATATAAATGCATTCATATCTGGGGAAAGTCTGAATTTTTGCCCCACAAAACACTGCATCTTTCTTTTTAAAGTATGATCTAAGCACCAATATTTTAAACTTCTTAGACATTAAACTAATACATAATGTTGCTCTAGTAGTAATATAACCTTGAGAATCTTCCAGAAATTCTGTAACATTCACACTCTCTTATGGTATTAAAATATCAACTTCCCTCTTCTCTCCCCTCCCCCTTCCCCTTATTCATTGCTTACATAGTAGATAATAACAGTTCAATATAGAAAACTGATCAACATTCTCCAGAAGCAAAATCTTTTTCAAATTCTTCATAAAAATAATTTCTGGAGATAACAGCCTGGTGATTGGAAAATTCAAAAAATGAATTTTTGTTACCTCAGCTAATTTTTAAGAACTTCCAATTTGTAATAAAATTATAGCGATTCCTTAATTGAAGAGGTAGATACAGCTTGAATCAATGCAAAACATGTCTCCAAGGCAGTCAGTGTTTTATCAGAGAGAAATTTGCATCAATATTAGTAAATTTTGGTACTGCATCTTGTGAGAAAGTGTGCAATTGCACCAATGGACTGTGAAGAATCGACTGTCGTTCTTGACCATATTGAAAGAAGCTGTCACATGTATAGGAGAAAAAGACAAATTCAGGAAAATGACAAATGGAGTAGAAATCAAAGGCATAGTAAGATCTGACACACAAAAAAAGAGAAGCATCAAGAAGGGGCAAAGAGTATATTCTACAGAGCTTAATGAGACCCCTCTTGAACTTGAGAAACAAAGATAGCAGATGCTGAACCAGATGTAGAGAAAACATGTCCGAATGTGGAGATTTTAATGCCAGCAGATGTGATAAGAATCCAACTAGGCTTCACCTTTCACTTATCCAAATCACAACAAGGAAATTTAAGACTCAAGTAAACAGTAATACACTCACACAGTTGATTAAAAAAGCATTTAGAGCACTCTACTTTGCTGAACTGGACCTCCAATAGGCTCCCAAGGGGCATGACATGCCCCTTTGGCCAAATCCTGCACCCGCATGCCTGCAACCACATGCCATAGCATGCAGATGTCTTGTAAAGGAAGAGAAAGGTCCCCAGATGGTCCTGGTTTGTCCTGTGTACTTTCAGTTGCACTGATGCAGAAAATATACCAGGACTTTATTACCATCCACTTTCCTTTGTAGGGCAGTACATAGAAGTCTTTTAAAGGAAGAAAAAGATCCGTAGAAAGTCTGGGCCTGTCCTGCATACTGTCAATTCTATTATTTTTATCAAATCTTATACTAGTATGAAAGTGATAAAGGGAATGGGACAAATTCTCTATGAGGAAAGGCTACAGAGGCTAGGGCTCTTCAGCTTGGAGAAAAGATGGCTGAAGGAAGATATGATAGAGGTCTATAAAATAATGAGTGGAGTGGAATGTGTAGACATGAATCGCCTGTTTACTTTTTCTCAACATACTAGGACTAGGGGACACGCAATGAAGTTACAAAGTAGTAAATTTAAAACAAAAAGTAGAAAATATTCCTTCACTCAATGTGTAATTAAACTCTGGAATTCATTGTCAGAGAATGTAGTGAAAGTAGTTAGCTTAGTGGAGTTTAAAAAAGGTTTGGATAGCTTCCTAAAAGAAAAGTCCATCTACAGTAGATAAAAAATATATGATAATAAAGAGACAAAAGTATGTTCTATGTATTTCAACCTCTCCACCATCACATACTGTCACATCATAATATGAAATTCTATGACATTTGCAAAGGAAAAAGTTTATGAAAACTGCATTGTCCCCAACAATTTACTTTTTTAAATTATATTTTTATTAATTTTCATGTTCAGCTGTTACACATTACATTGTATGTCCATTAATAAAATAGTATATGACAAAGAAAGAAAAGGCAGCAACACCATAACTGCAATCATAGACTGAAATAGAATATAAAACAATACAATACATCACCACAGGAATGCTAATCTCTTAAAAATGCTCCCCCCAACCACCCCGGTTTTCTTTCTGCTCTAACTAGAACATTTTCTCTTGTCACATAAGTGAATTTTCTTAAGGAAGCTTATGCTCCTTGAAATTATTTTGACTCAGGAATATAGAGGACAAGGTTTGCAATCTAAACTTTAAAAAATAAATACTCAAGGTACTGCCCCATTCCCTCATCAAAGGAAATGGGAATGAGAGGGTTGGTTGGAGTGGGCTAGAGACCACTGGGCACAACTGTGGGAGAATACACCAAAATGTTTATGTGTACCAGTCATCAGGATACCCAGGTTCAATTTTATAAAGATCTCATTATTATGACCTAAAAATATTTTTGTATCAGGAGGATGGGAATAAATATGTTTTAGAGATGTAGCAAAAAAACATCAGGGAATATGGTTTAGCAAGTGACAGAATTATCAGTTAGTACAACTGGTAATAAAATAATAATAATAATAATAATAATAATAATAAAACAACATCTAGGACTACAGAATGCTACTGATGTGAATGATGCTACTGTGGACTTTTTTTAAATGTCCTACTGTAGATGATGTTGGGAAAGATCAGAATTTATTTGATCCTCATATTTACCTTTTAATTTATGACCCCTTTTGCTAGAACCCTTAGGGCTCTGTTTACTAAAATGAGCTATAGGCATGCTAGCATTTTTAGCATGTGCTAAACACTAGAGATATCCATAGGAATACACGGGTGTCTCTAGCATTTAGCATGTGTTAAAAATGCTAGCACACCTTAGTAAACAGGTCCCTTAGTTTTACAACCTATGTGGACTAGGGATAGGCAGCCCAAAAATGTTTGTTTTATATCGTTTCCCATGATTATGGGAATTTTCGTTTTATTCATTTTTGTTTGGCCATGTTGTCAGTTTCTGATAATAGTGTGCACTCTTTGGAAATAGTATGCACTATGTGGGAAGAGGGTGCATTATTTCAGAAAGAGAGCATACTATTTTCCTGAGTTTGCGCATGCACAATGGTTCGTGCATACATGGTGGTTCCACTTTCAGGAAATAATGTGCACTCGTTCTGAAATAGTGCTCAATATATTTGCATAATGCACACTATTTCCAAATAATATGCACTATTATCTGTGAGTGAACAACAAAATCACAAAAGGCCTGAAATTCAGCCAGCGGTAATCAGCTTTTTCTCATGTCCAAGCTTTGGCATTGAATTTCTAGGTATATGGAGCCAGCAATAACATAGGGGCCTTTTTACTAAGCCGCATAGGTGCCTACGCACACCCAACATGCCTTAATTTTGAGTTATGGCCTGGCTACTGCGTGACCCTTGCGCTAATTTCATTTTTGAGGTGCTTCCATTACGTGAGCCAGAAAATAAGTACATAAGTAATGCCACACTGGGAAAAGACCAAAGGTCCATCGAACCCAGCATCCTGTCCACGGCAGCGGCCAATCCAGGCCAAGAGCACCTGACGAGCTTCCCAAACGTACAAACATTCTATACATGTTATTCCTGGAATTGTCGATTTTTTATGTTTATTTTCTGGCGCACAGGCGGTAATCGGGTGGTAATCAGCATTTTATGCACACAGACCATTACCGCCCAGTTCCCACATGAGACCTTACTGCTAGGTCAATGGCTGGCGGTAAGGTCTCAGAAACAAAACGGATGTGCGACAATTTTCATTTTGCCGCACATTCATTTTCAGCAAAAATTTTTTAAAAGCATTTTTTACAGGTGCACTGAAAAATGATTCTGCACGTGCCCAAAACATGCATCTATACTACCGAAGGCCATTTTTTCAGTGTGTTTTTGTAAAAGGGCCCCTTATCTAGTTAAGTGCGATATTTAGTACTTTACTGGCTATGGAGAACTGCATAAAGATAGATTTGCATTTTATGCAGTCCTATTTATATGGTTATGTTTGCTGGTTAAGTGCTGAAAATTGGCACTTAACCATCTAAGTGCTGACTCTGCCCCCATAACATCCACAAATGACCAGTTTTAGCATGGGCACTAACCAAGCATTTTCAGTGCCACTATCCAGTTAAGTGCCATTGAAAATGCTCAGTTAGTACCAGACTGGTAATTTAAACAGCCAGGAACCTCTCCTGGTCATTTCAGTTGTTTTGAATATGGGGTCCAAAGGGGGGAGATTCTATATATGGCACCTAAAAAAACTGGCATGGAAATCAGTGCCAACCAAGTTTATTCTATAAGTGGCACCAAAATTTAGGTGCGTTATATAGGATATCCTTAGTTGATATCTCAGTGCCTACAACTATGTGCCTCCATTTGCACCAACAAAAACATGGTGTAAATCCTGACGCGTAGATTTAGACACACTGGGCCAGTGCATTTTCTCTAGCAAAAAAGGTGCCAGTACTCAAATGCCAGGCCAACCTTCAGGAGTGGGGTGATCACCAGGGGCGTATCTGCGTGGGGCCACAGGGGCCTGGGCCCCCGTAGATTTTGCCTCGGACCCCCCCTACCGCCGTTAACCCTCCCTCGCCTACCGCCATCACCTACCCCGAGGTCCGCTTCCTCCGGCTTTTTAAAATATTGCTTCAGCTGGCGGGGGACCCCAACCCCCCGCCAGCCCAGCCGCGATC
The DNA here is from genome assembly GCF_901765095.1 of Microcaecilia unicolor. Lineage (NCBI taxonomy): Eukaryota > Metazoa > Chordata > Amphibia > Gymnophiona > Siphonopidae > Microcaecilia > Microcaecilia unicolor. The sequence continues at coordinate 238,225,406 of NC_044037.1, forward strand.
TTTAACTTTTTCATCCTCGTCGTGCAGCGCGCTGTGAAAGCTGCATGCATCTTTAGTTCCAGTTGGATGGAGTCTGACGTCGCAGCACGTTGACGTTACAACGGGCTGCGACGTCAGACTCCATCCAACTGGATCTAAAGATGCATGCAGCTTTCACAGCGCGCTGCACGACGAGGATGAAAAAGTTAAAGATCGTGGCTGGGCTGGCGGGGGGTTGGGGGCCCCCGCCAGCTGAAGCAATATTTTAAAAAGCCGGAGGAAGCGGACCTCGGGGTAGGTGACGGTGGTAGGCAGGGGAGGGAGGGAGTGTTAACGGCGGTAGGGGGGGTTGACGGCGGTGGGGGGGGTTGACGGCGGTAGGGGGGGCTATAATGTGCCCCCTCACTCTAGTCCCTGCCCCCCCTACCGCCGAACCTCAGATACGCCCCTGGTGATCACTGAGGGATCCACCCCACAATGGCCATGCCCCCTGCAACCAGTCACAGAATCTATGACAAGGTAGAATTGGTGTGTAGAACCTGAGCTCTTTCATTAAAACTTGGGGACCATGGGTCAATTTTAGCAGACAATGGAAAAGGTGCCGGTACTCAGTACCCCCAAGTACCCCCTCAAAAAAAACCCTGCACTGGGTCATATTATATAACTACATGTGTAAATTTTGGAATGCACACGAAGTGCCCCTTTCTCTGTCCATAACCATGGCCCTTTTTTGCCAGTGCACATTAGAAGTTAGGCACACTGTATTATGGAATACACTTAGCGAGCTGTGCACATAAATTCTAATTATTGCCAATTAGTGCCTATTATTGCTAGTTAAGAGCTGTTATCAATGCTGATTAGCTTGTTAAGCCAATGTGCGTTGTTGTAGAATATGCTTGGATTTCAGCGCCGATCTCTAGGCATGCAATATAGTATCCAGGGGAAAATGTGTTTTCCTGTTCATTTTCAATTGGTAATAACATAAAACAACATAGGATGTATCGTTGACATTTCATTATAAATGACAGCCTATCTCTAATATGGACAGCATTATATGGCAGTCCGGTTTGGTTGCTTCTTTCTGTTAGTCCCCAGCAGTAGTCTATGGATGGAAGAAAATGAATGCTCCCTACTGCAGCCTGCATTTTTTGTAGCTTGGATGATAAGAGTAATAATGAGTCTATCTTTTGTAAGCCTTAAATCTTGCTTTCCTTTCAAAGTGAATACAAGTAGTTTTAGGTTGCATTTGCTCAAAATTTTGCAAATTTCATAACAACCATCACTCTTTATATGTAAAAATTTTTTTTAACATATTTGCTCCTTGTTTGATTTTCTGATTACAATTCTGTTGTGGATCAAGGGAAATCACAATCAAAATGCATATAAAAAAGGATATTGAAATGCAACCTGGGGTCACCGGTAGTATTGGTCACCTGGGGACTTGAACCCAGGCTGAGCTTTTGACCCTGAAATCTGTATTTCAAAATTTACACAGGTGAAATGTTGACCTAGAAGTCCACAGAACAAACTACTACTACAGCTTTAAACTGTAGGAGCTTTATGAAGAAAAAAAAAAGCTGAAACAAAGGCAAGCAGATGGCTAAAGATGAAGGTCACATCAGATTGAGAAGTTTGTCAAAATGTGATGACATAGGTAATCTGTAAACTGTTATTGCACCTAGCTGGAGGTGCTGAAAAACATTTTGAAATTGCAGAAAACACTGGAATCACTAGCACAGAGGCAGGAATGATAGCCTGGAGTGGTTCTGCTCTATGGATGAATGCCAGATGTGGAAAGCGACATATCTGGAATTAATGATATTAAACATGCTTTTCTTTTATGCTCAATAATAACTCTATTATGATTGATACAAACCGCAGACACTTTATCTAGTACAAATGGAATCGTCTGTCATTGACTATATTAAATCATCAATTTCTGCATGATGAGGATCGTTTAGGGTAACTAATCATCTGTCTCTTTCTGAAGTCTTTAAGGCTGATCAGATAACGTTTTGAATACTGCCCGAGAAACCATGACAATCTAACCCTTCCATGTAAGGATTGAGAGGGGCCCATTATGCCGTCAAAGCCTGTGGAAATATCACGGCTCTTTCTCTACATAATACCCTGCTGTAAATAAATCACTCTCCACTGCAGTTTATTGATCACAAGCACTTCCATTCTTGTGTCTAGTGAAGTCTCTACAGAATAAAATGCTGCTTTATATTTTGTCTTGTCAAAATATTAAACGGCTCTGTCAAGCAGAGTCAGGCAAGCAGTGATGGTGTAATTCTGCCTTAGTTACTCTCATTCCCTCTTTCTATCTCAGCTGCCAAGCTTACAAAGCAAGATTTTTTTTTTATAAACCTTCCAATTATAGTCTCATAAGATTATGAAAGCCTAAGATAACGGGTCCTAATTTAGAATGGGGACTACTGAACTGCTGGTTACAAAAGCTACTGTTAAGATAAAATAGCATTTGTCCCAAAGAAGGTGAGCTCAATTTATTAACATATGTAACAGTTAATGAACACAATTCAGCATTTGAGTCTCTTGATTGTTTTGTCTGGAAAATCCCATCAGAAATGTCTTCAAATTCTCCTTCAAAGAGAACCAAAGATGCTATTTTATTTTGTAAAGCGAGAATCCTGATTATATTGGACAATTACAAAATTCTCCTTTATAAAATGAACAGTGAGTGTTTCTTTTCACACCTTAAATGCTGGTTCCTAATGTTTTTGTACTTAATGGTAGAAAGATATTTAATCAAAAGTGCAAAGCTTTGGGATTATATAAATATTATAATTAAAAAGAAGATGCTAGTTTTAAATAGCCACTTCTCTCTAGCAACATTTTCCAAGTAAGACATTTTTTCAGGATACATATACAGAGTGCTGGTACTCTTAAAAAAACAGTTTTGCATTTTTTCACTAATGCATATTTAAATCATATGATTACACCAAAGAGAATACTGGATCTTTAATGTTTCTGGGTTTGTTTTTTTTAAGTTCCAAACTTTATTGTGTTTTATGTATACACAAAAGGAGCAAACTTTTTTTTTTAAATGAACTAGGGCTGGCAATTAAAAAACTGCCTTATAATAACTGTAGTAAATAAAAGTCAGAATAATAAATTATGGTCTCCTGCATTTCTGTGGCTGCAGTAGGGGGGTCTTTTACAAAGGCACGTTAGCATTTTTAGCGTGCACTAAAAATTCATATATGCTAAATGCTTAGATGTCCATAGGAATATAATAGGCACCTTAGCATTTAACGCATGCTAATTTTTAGCACACACTAAAAACGCTAGTGTGCCTTTGTAAAAGGGACCATAAGAGCTGCATAATCTAGCCTCTATGATGAAATTCTTCAATCTCTTCAAACTCGCTGTAGGTGAGCAGGCCAGGAGGAGCTGAAAGTAGAAGCATCATCCTTGACATCATGCCCTCCATGGTTCAAAACATAACACTCCAGCCTCAGACAGAAGGGAAACTACCTGGGGAATCACATCATCACTGCCATGGAGAGAGGACATTGATAGTGTGAAGGCATCATGTGAGAGGGGTTTCCTGAGGTGAGGGTGGTTACTAATAGGGTGGGCAGATTAATGTATGAGTTGGGAGCTCGGAATGAGTGTGAAGGAGTGAATCATGGGAGACGAGAGGGCAGTGAATACAAATGAGAGGTCTCAAAGTATAGGTGATAGTAAGTGAGAGGACTGGAGATATGTGTAATAAGTGTGTGTGTGTGTTTGTGATTTATGCTTATTAAAAACTATCTATGCTGCTCTACATGGTTTCAGAGTGATTTATAAAATAATACTAAGCATCAAAATTGCATGAATTAGAAAAAAGCATGAAGAACTCAGATAACAGAATAAAGTCAACAGAGCTCCTCTCCTTCAATTCCCCCACACCCAAGCTCTTATCCTTCATCAAAGGCCTTTATGAAAAAGTAAGTGTCCAATGGCACCCCAAATCTAAAAGAGAAGTTTTCACACAAATATATTATAATAGAATTCTGCTTGGAAGGTGCTAGGTGGTAAAATGCTGAGTGTCAGCTGGATTTAAATCAGACCCGTGAAGGGCTAGGCAAGACTAAAAGATTATTATTTTGGGAGTGGAGTGCTCTCCATGGAATGTAGGGAATTAAGTGATTGAGGTGGAAGTTATCAGTGTAGGCAACCATTAAGACATGCTATTTTATTGTTAATCCCAATTATTAATAAATAGGTCTCACTGCATAATATGGGGTCTATGCAAAAATAGCAGAAGTTAGTGGCAAAATAACATGTTTTAATGATAACCCATGTTGATAACTATCACCCTTAGTGTGAAGGTTATTAATGTAGGTTACTGTTAAGATGTGTCATTTTACCACTAGCTTGTATTATTTTAGCACAGGTCCCCTGTTATGCAATAAGATTTTGGGGTCCTTTTATCAAGCTGTGGTAAAAAGGGCCCTGTGGTAGCAGCAGGGGCTGTTTTTCCCATGTGCTAGGGCCTTTTTTACAGCAGTGGGTAAAAAGCCCCTAAAAATGGCCATGTGGTAAGATTACTCTCACTGCTTGGCTATACAGTGAGGAGCACTTTCCACCACCCATTGAGGTGGAGTATGAGCTCTCGTGGTAACCCGGTAGTAACTGGGCAATGTGCAGTGTTACTCAGTTACTGCCGGGTTAGCATCATGGTAAAAATTACAAAAATATTTTTTGTTGCACCAGAAATGGTGTGAGCTCGAGGCCGCATTGGGCCGGCGGGAATTCCTTAGTTACCAATAACTATGGTTAACAGCAAAATAACATGTTTTAACCGTAACCCTTGTTGATAATTTTCCCCCTTAAGAGATATAGGGTTTCTTTTACAAAGCCACAGTACCGATTCTCGGTGCAGCAAATGACAGGAAGCCCATTTAATTCCTATGGGCTTGCTCTCAATTGCCACACTGGTATCGCTAGCACGGCTTTGTAAAAGAAACCCTCAGGGAGGAAATTATTAAGGCTTGGTAAAAAGTAAGCTTTTACCACAACTTGATTTACCAGGGAAATCACCAACCTGTGGTATCTCTGTACTACAGGTTGCTCACTCCCATAGTAAAGGATTATCACTACCTGTGAGCTGCTTCATATGCAACATTAGTCCATCGACCTTGGAGCATTGGACACCAAGACATGGTACAATGTTCCTGGGCTCCAGTGCAAAGGAACCCAGCACTGGCTTAAAACTGTTGGTGACGAGAGCTGCCCAAAGCAGAATGCTCCTCTAGGGCACCCCCAAACAAGCTAGGGAAGCACTAAGTACTCCTACGTTAACAAAGCATCAGCCAATTAGTGCACATTAAGTATAATGCACTAGTAGGTTAATGCTTCCATACTCACTCTTTGTCTATGATACACTCCTCCCAAAAATATTTTTAAAAAAATCAGTAATGTGCAGTTAAGTTCATGCAAACAGGCCAAATACTACAAAATGCTTTAACACGTTTCTCCAGTAGACTATTTGAGTGTGCTAACTATGTGTTAAGGGTTTGACGCCCTTTAGTAAAATGGACACTTTATTATTCTTTGTAGGTTTGATTCACCCAAAATCTTTCTGACTTTTTGAGGTTGATCAGTTCAAAAATCCAAATAGTAATCCAAGATGAGTCTAGATTCTTGCTTAGGTATAATATTTTGGACCTCTGTGACTGCCCATAAGTTTTTCAATTTTGCTCTTCATTCTAAAATCCTCATTAGGGGAAAAGAGAAAAACAAAGCAAGAGAACCTCCTGTTGAAGATTTACTTATCACCCAAACCTGTGCTTTTTGACTGTTTTACCAAAATAAAATATCTTCATTTAGCTTGGCAGTCTTTGAACCTCACCCCCCCCCCCCCCCAAAGTAAAGTGTATTCTCTGTCCTGAAATTAGGAATCATTCAGATTGTGCAGAACCCTCTTCTGATGTGAAACTAATGGAAGGGGATACTTTAACTTAGCATGTATTTTTCACCTTTTCACTCCATAAAGTGTACATACAAAGGGGATTACAATTTTAATTATAACAAAGGGTCCTGTCTGTCCACTAGTAGCAACCCTGCTATCAGAGACCAGATCTCTACACCTTCAGGCTCCTGGAGCGCTCTTAGATTAAGCACACCAGGCCCTGGGATCAGGGTTCTGGGACTTGGATCAAAAGGAGCTGGGGTCTCTTGAACAGAAAATAAAATACTTGCCCAATTGTCCCCATGATGCCCCTCAGATAACGACAATATATCCCACCTGCTTTCCCAGGTCCCTCTGAAATAAGAAAACTGACCAGTCTGAAGGCAGTGCTCAACCACAAACACAACTATACTGGTATCTACTGGATAAGTACACTATACAAATCAGTAGAGAATTATTTTTTTTCTGGGAAAATGAAATAGCTGGTTAGATATGTGCATAAACTATCACGGTACTTCTCATGAAATGGAAACCTGGCAAGGATATTGTTATATAACCCACACAGACTGGAGGCTGCAGTTCTAGCCACCTTGTTGGGCAGACTGGATGGGACACGCGAGTCTTTATTTGTGTTACTGTGTTATAACTTTAGACACAGTCCAAGGCTTATAATATGAGGTACTCTGGAGAAAAAAAAAAGTTATTATGAAGCCATAATGGCTAAACGTGTTCAGAAAACTTAAGTATTCCAGGGTGTCCCCACTGGTTGTATTATTTTCTCAGTTGGTATGTTCACTGTCTCTTCAGGTATCTACTACCATGTCTCAATAGTTGGTCGAAAATGTGTCTCTGGAGGACTACAGAGCACTGCTCTGTTTCAATTTCTCAGACCCTTGCAGGGAAAGAAACCTTTTATAGTCAAGAGGGTATAATTGTGGACATTTTTTTTTTTTTTTGGGGGGGGGGGGGGGTTGTTTGTTGGGAATCCTTTTTCAAGAAGGCCTGGCTTTTACCTTTCTCCCAAGCCCTCTCCACCTGATATACAAAGCAATTTAAATGTCCAGGAGAAGTTCCAGACTGTTTAAATTGCTTGTCCGGCGCTAACCACAAATATTCATTGGCATTTAACTGAATTGTGCCCCTGAATATCCACAGTTAGCACCTAAGCCGAAACTGGTTAATTTGTGGGCAGTCCTGGGGTAAAATTGGCACTTGTGCAGTTAAGTGCCAATATTCAGCACTTACCTCCAAATTCTACAAAGATCGCCAAAAATTATGCATACAAATGTAGGTGTGCTCCCAATTTGCGCATGCAATTTGATAGAATAACAAGTTAATTGGTGCCAATAATTCACTTTTTAACAAACATTTGCACCACATTTTCATTGGTGTAAATGGTAGTACCTAAATTTACTTGTGACCTCTCTGCTTGAGTGTTAATTCTATAAACTGCGCCAAACTTTAGGTGCAGCTTACAGAATGTCACTTAAGCATTTTTCAGAAAAGATATTTTAGGCATCATATATAGAATCTAGCCCTTAATCTGCATAAGAAAGCCACATAAATTGGGCCACATGAAAAGCTGTTGAATCTTTATTTGGTTCGACTTATGTAGTTAAGTGCTGAGTATTGCACTTAACTGTATAAGTGTTACCCAATCACATATGCCTGAATATTCACTGCCAGTGTCCTCCAGTGATGACCAACGTTTCATGATCTCCAAATTACTGGTTCACAGAACTTGGACCATATTCACCACCAAATTTCCAGTACAAGCAGAGAAGGAAATTTGGGGATGAATATGGTCTAAGTGGCGTGAAGCAGTGGTTTGGAGATCAAGAAACGTTGGCCATCGTTGGAGGACCAAAGACTCCAAAGACTGATCTATTTATAATTAAGTGAAGTAGTGGCATAAGTTTTCTCAAGGAGGATTTATTTTTGCCAATGATTGGAAAAGTTAAGCTTAGATAGCAGTAAATGCTTACAACTCCTCTGTGGCTTTGTCCTCCTTGTAATAAATTCATTTGTTTTCTTCTCATATTAAAAGGTATTCTACTGAGTGAGCAACTGTATGGAGAACATTTAGTAGAATATGTTTTGGAATAACAGCATATGTTTATTGAAGTCACCAAATGAACAGATCGCAAAAACATTAGTACAATCAATGTAATTGAACAGAATACTATCTCGACAAGGTGACAACAGCAAAGAATTGTTTGAAAAATACCGCCTCACCAATGCCCCATCCTCCCTCATAACTTACATACCCCAGTCCACAAAAATCCCATGGCCCACCCTTTCCCCCTACCCTCCCCCATCTATAAACACAAGATTTTTATACTCTCTAAAGCAGTAGAACACCCAAGTATTCCTTTTAAAGACCACATCTCCAATGTTTTCAAAAAGGTGAAACACACTCTAATCAATAAAGTGGCCAGATCGGAAGCCCACACTTTGAGAAATTGTTTTTTAGCCCTTGGCCTTCTTGTGTCCACAGTAAAATGCTCCATAAGCAGGAGCTCATACATCTGATTTCTCCATTGAAACCCTCTGCTAAACAGTCCCAGACCATTTCTTACCCTTGCTTGATACCCATTTTTCAGTTTAGATGTTTTTACTCTGGTGTTGTGTAAAATCAGGATTTAGACATTTATGCAATATGAACACCAATTTATGCTATCTAAATCCTGATCAACACTTCTAAATTAAGCTCCACAGGCACCTATGTGATTTTACAAAATAGGAGGCAAATAAGCACCTTTCTGCTTTAATAACCTAGGTGCACTGTTATAAAATTACCCTCCAAAAGGCTAGCAAATGTACCCTCCTTGTGTTATACTAGGAATATATACATCTCCAACCTGTTATTCAGAAATATCAATGAATAACTTTCTATTAAAAATATTATAGCTTCTGAAAATGAGTGAAAAGAAAGATTTATGTACTGTATCTTCTTGATGGTTTTGAGTATTTCATATTTTATAATGGTGATGTCATGGCTATTTAAGCAGTCTGGAGGTAATAATAGGCTATCAGATTTATCTGGCTTTTGAAAATTGTGTGGTTATAGTGATTAGGTTACTGTGGTGGAGAAATGGGCAAAGAGACAGAGAAGTGTTGATTGAATTGAGGGTTATGGTCCTGAAAAATTATGAAGGGTGGTAGTTGGACCCCCTACCACAAGAGTACCACTAGTGCCATTTTGATATCTGCAGTCAGTGGGGGATGGGGATAGGTAGTTCCTGCCCCACCTATGCTAGACACCAGGAATAGCCCTGGGGAGTCCAGAGAGGAATGGGTCTCTTTCAGGAGTGGAGAGGAGTCTGGAGAGATCTTTTTCAAAGACAGTGAGATGTCTTTGCGGGAAGTTCTAAACCGGGGTCTTTGCTATGGGGGTAATGAGGTTGTGGGCACAGGAATTATATTACTTCCAACCTCTTTAACATTTAATGAGCTTGACTTGGGATCTGCTATCTCCATGATTGCTGCCAGGAACAAGTGATCTTCCTGGCTGTAGCAACTCAAATATATATTTAGCTTAGGTGTCACTATGGTTGTGGTTATGGTTAAAGTTTATTTGATATACTACTATTCATAGTGTACAACATAGCAGTTTATAGAGTAAAAATAAATCCTAGAAATAGAAAAGAATGCCAGTAATAGATAGGACACAGAAAGGCTACGTTTAACATCAGTTGTACCATAAGTTAGTGACCCCTGTGATGAATTAAGTTGCAGCTTCACAACTACTTCTCTAAATAAGCTAGAAGAACAATTGAAAACAGCTACAAGAAAGATGTATTTATTTCATTTAACATCTTTAAGATCCATGCTTATGCATTTCCTGTTCATGGTATTTTACAGTTCATGATAAAACTTGACAGAATGAGTCAATGAAGGACAAAGCATACAATTCATGAGTACAAACGTACTGGGTGGACTAGGGAATACTATAGGAAGACTCTCCACAGAGTCCCCAATCTGAGCAAATAATGAGTTTCAAGTACTGGATCCTCTGCAAGCCGTTGGCAGGTAAATAATGATGGATACATGCTACAACCTCCAGAGGTAGAGACCTGGTGGAGAGTAAAAGATACGTTTCCTGTAAAGAGCAAAAACTGATCGGTTTTATTTATAGTACAACTATGAGAAAATAGTGCTCTGAGATGACACTTGTGCTTCTACTATATCTTGCTTGATAGATGATAGCACACTCTTTGGATCAATAAATACAGTATTATATAAACATTGAGAAGAAAGAAAACAAAAATATTAGACCTGACTGGCACTGGTGAGCTGCAGTTTTTTTTTTTCTAGAAAGGAGAATGAAAGAAAAAAAAATGAAATGGTCTTATGAAACCAGGCTACTCAGACTGACTGATGGCTGGACATAACCATACAATTATGGTGCAGTAAGTTTACCTCTTCTAAAACCTCTCGGGATTAAATACAAATGTTACTACAAGTATAATGCACTATATATCAATTGCATGGGTACTGTATCCTAAGCCTCATTGCTTTAATGTAAGTTATTTCCACTAGGGAATGCAGAGTTAAACAGAAAGTCATAATGCTGGCAGATAATAATAGATTTGTGCCTGTTAATATTGGGATTCCATGCCTTCAGTACTAATAATATAAACGTTTACCTGAAGTCTAATGACACTCCAGTGGCACATGATATTAGTACATGGGGGGGGGGGGTGGATTTTCCAAGCCATTTCCTTGGACAAAGCAGTGTTTTACCTGTGGAGATGGGTTTTTACAAAACTGCTACCTGACATGCAGACAAAATCATGCTTGTAGGGCCTATGGATATGCACTTTTATCTGTGGCACTGAGAGGTGTTCCCAGGGGGTGGAGTTGGAGGAGGGTTTATGCTTACATGCATACTTCTGAAATTTTAAAATATATATATTTTTTCCTCAATACAACCATTCACACCAACGAGCAGGTATAAATGTGTGTGCATGTTTTTTCAGTAATGCGTGCAGTTGTAAAATTACTCCTGTGAGGGTTATATAGGGATAATTCCATAAACAGGTGCAAACATTTACACAGAACCTATATGCACATACGTATATAAATGCCAAAATTCCACCTAAGCACTAGTCTATAAATATAAACATATCCTCATAATGTGCATTTCATAGATACTGCCAAAGAAGTCAATTGTTTACAGAAAGAGGCAAAGCTTTCCACAATTGAGGTCCGACAGCGGAAACAATCCGCACACAAACAGCCTGCAGTCGAATACTGTGGACAGAAGGAACAATCAACAATTCTTGATCCTGTGATCACAAGGATCTGATAGGATAATACCTCTGCAACGTTTGAACCACAGCACAAGGAGCCTCATCATGCAGTGCCTTAAAAACCAATGCCAGCAGTTTAAATTGAATCCGCCAAGCAATGGGCAACCAATGCAATTCTTTTAAATGTGGGGTAATATGCTCAAACTTACTTGCTCTTAACTGGCACTTATGTGTGTGCGTTCCCTAGGGCCCTATATTCAAAGTGATTTAACTGGGCAGGAGAGGCTGCATATCTCATAATACTCAGTGGCTCTTAATCAAACAGCAGCGCTGAATATCAGCATTAACCATCCTGCATTGCTTGATTAGAACTAAGGTGGTCCAGAATTTAACCAGACTACTAACCAATTAAGGGGCCCTTTTACCAAGCAATGGTAAAAGGTGGCCTACGGTGGCCTCAGCATGTAGGATTGCTGAGCCCCTAGGCCACCTTTTACCTTTTACGAAAGCGGGTAAAAAAAGGCATTTTTCTAATAGAAGCAGTAAATGGTAGTGCACTACTGAAAATACTTAAATAGGAGGCAGGGAGGGCTCTGGCGATAATCGGGCAGTGCATGGTGCTGTCCAATTACCATCAGGCACACCTACTCCCCACCCACTGGTGCTAGAAAATAAAAACTATTTTCTAGTGCAGGAAATGTCGCACAGTGGAAACGGAACTACCGTCAGCTCCTGAGCAAGCCCAGTGGTAAGGCCAATTCTCCATATGCTAGCCCAGCAGTAGCCCTACCGCCGGTTGATAAAAGAAACCCTTAGTAAGTAAATAAAGTTAGGACAGCAAAAAGGCTGTCCTAACTTTAGCTACTGAGCTAACCAAGTACCAGTCTGAATTTTGGCTGGTTAACTTTTGGGTAGTGGCCTGAGGGTTTCATGGTGTCCCCTCCCTCTTCCTGAAGAAAAGAAGCTCCTGACCTGGCCTCCACACCCTGTAGCCCCCCCCCCAGGTCTTCCTTTGCTAGCCCTGGTGGTTTAAGGGCTCCTAAGGGCAGGAACAATGCCCACTTTCTCCTGTCTTTCATGGCTCTGGCCTTAAAAATGGCCACTGCAACTTCTAGAGCAGTTTCATGGTACTTGGATTGGGAGGGAGGAGGGGGGCTCAGAAGTATTGAAGGCACCTACTTCACCTTATGCAAGTCCTGGCTGAGATGCAGCTCCCTGCATTGAATATCAGGGCCTAATTCTGTCCACAGTGGTCATCATTTTAAAAACATTGACTGCTACTGCCTGAATATTGACTGTCTAGATGCAACTCTGTAAGGGCACGCATACACATAGCCAGAGCCCGGACATGGCTAGGTTTCCCACATGCAAGTTCAACTTGCCAGTTGTGCATATTACCTGGCGCACATAAGTGTACCCATTTATACCTGGCATTGACCTGACATATATAGGCGTACCTACATTTAGGCACATTGATGCAGGTTTATGCTAGTATTCTGTAATGGGATCTGGGCATATGAGGCGTCTACATCTATGATCTCCTTTATAGACTTGCCATCTCTATGCTTATCTCTGGCATTTAGGCTCAAGCAGCTACATCAGTTCTATGACTGGCGTAAGTACTCATGCTTAAATTATTGACACATATTTCACCTTTAACACTAGTGTTCTATAAGGAAAGTAGGTGTCACACAGCCACACTGCTATAGAATTCCCTCCATATAACTGAAGTAACTTTGTTTTTTATATACAATTTTGGCAATAGGATGATTCAGGGATTAAATTATCATAAACATGCTATATATTACAAGTAAACTACATGCTTCTAACTACATTTTAAGCATTTTTGAGATGATAACAAAATATGTAGCCAAGCCAGCTCGGGTACAATCAAAACTTATATAAAGAGCTGTGAAAACTTTGAGCCCCCATCAAAGAAAACATATCTGCAGTTACTTTATGGGGTTCTTGCAAACATTTGCAGTTGCTGCATTTAATTTATTCTATATATTCAGTGCTGTTTGTGTTTTCAGAATATCCCTAAAGAATATACAGCAATTGAAGCTCCATGAATGCAAATTTATCTCATGTCTAACCACTAGAAATATCCTGAAAACTCAAGCAATAGGTGTCCATGAGAACTTGAGGTTGCCTACCCCTGCAGCAAAGATCTGTACTGTAAAATAAGGGCACAGTTCCACTCTTTATTCACTCAGATGAGTGCTGGTACTTTATTTATTTATTTATTTTTAAGGTGAAGATTAGGCAATATAGACCACTCTAACAGTTAAAGCCTAACTGAGGGGCCCTTTTACCAAGCTGCGGGAAAAAGGACCCTGTGCTGGTGGTGGGGGCTATTTTTCCTGCATGCCAGGGCCCTTTTTACCACAGTGAATAAAAAGACCCCAGACACACATGGCCATGCAGTAAGAGAACTCTTACTACATGGCCATGTGACAGGGAGCCCTTACTACCACCCATTGAGGTGGTGACTTTAACCCAACAGTAAGTGGGCAGCACACAGCGATACCTGATTACCGTGGGGTTATCACCATGCAAGCCTTTTTTGGGAGTTTTCTTTATCCCCTGGAAATGGTGCACACTCGGGATGGGACTACCGATGGCAGCTGCTTTGGGCCGGCAATAGTCCAGAAAGAGCGAGCGGTAAGACCAAATTGGGCTTACTGCCACTCTGTAAAAGGGCCCTATAGTCATGTAAAATCCAGGCCTAATATGTTTAGCTAACAGAAAAGATTTCTGAAAGAACAAGTGTATGTGAGGACACAGATTTGTTATTTATACATATTAGTGATGAGTCAGCTGTGCCTCTCCTTGGGTCTGTCCTTGACGACTGTTGCCAGATTACACTGCATTTCTTTACCAAAGTGTTAGGCTCTGTTGAGGAGAGGGAAGAATTATTTTATTGTATTTAATTTTTTTTTTTTTTATGGTCTGCTTTCTCTTTAGGCTAATAGCAGAGCATAGCAATCAAGAACCAAAGTCAAACAAGCAATCAACACCAAAGTAAAATAAGAAAAATAATCAAAGAAACAAATATAAAAAAAATAATAAAATTGAAAAAAAAACCACTTTAAAAATACTAAAAACATAATAGCCAAATTTAAAAAAATGACTAAGAAGGATCCCTACTGTAAGTTATTTTAGGCACTAATGCATGCCTCATGCAGAGCATGCTAAAGTGTTCTGTGTTAGTTTTGCAAGGGCAGAGAATGAGCATGAATCTGCTGATCAGCTAACATGCTAATATTACCACCACACTAACTGGATAGCACATATATAATGCAGGAGCCCTTAGTGCCTCCTACATAGGAGGTGGTAAGTGCTCCTGCAAAAATTTTTAAATTGCTAATATTAGCACATGACCAGAATTAAATAGAGAAAAGGGACTTTTTAATGGCCACAGTTTAGTAAAAGGGCCCCTAAAAGGTCTAAAACAAAAGTCCAGTAGTCTTTTTTTAAATGTGTAATACTCTAGTCTAAACCAGTCAAATAAGGCAATTTTCAGCTTCAGATTATGCATTTCATTTCTATTTGGAAACAGAAAACCCAAACTGTGCAAGAGATTGGAGAAGATTTAGAGCTGAGTCTTATACCTTTTCTGTCAATCAGACACCATATTTCTATTCTATTCTACTCTATTCTATTCCATGTATTTATATCCAGTTTCCATCAGTGAAGAATCTAAGCAGGTTACAATAAGACTACAAAACAAAATCAAGAATAGAATGATTATTAAGCTACTTAATCACTCAAATATATTTCGTAAAGAAAGGTTTTTAATGTTTTACAAAACTGTAGATAATCAGAGATGGTCATGTTTGCTCTGGTATTTTGCGGATGACACAAAGATAGCCAATAGAGTGGATACCCTGGGGGGAGTAGAAACCACGAGAGGGGATCTCCAAACTTTAGAGTGGTCAATTGTCTGGCAGTTAAAATTAAAACACAGGAGGTTTTTTTATGCCGATGATTGAGATGCAGTACCTTTATAGACTTTTATAGACTGCAGCTCTTGAAGCAGGTCTGGGTCTACTGAGGCTTTTTCCTCTATATGCATAATAGATTATAATGCTTTTCTTGTTATAAGTCTGAGGATTTTTTTCTTGGAAGTGATTCAGTATATTTTGAACTCCACTCCCTTCTATTTTTCTTTATAGTTAAAATTTAATGCCAAGAAATGCAGAGTGATGCACTTGGGGTGCAGAAATCCAAAAGTGATTTACCAGATAGGAGGGGAGAGATTGGTAAGCTTGGCTCAGGAGAGGGACCTTGGGGTGATGGTGTCCAAGGCTCTGAAGGTGATGAAACAGTACAACAAGACGGTGGCCGCAACCAGAAGGATGCTAGGCTGCATAGAGAGGGGTATAACCAGTAGAAGAAAGGTAGTGTTGATGCCCCTCTACAATCGTTGGTGAGGCCCCACTTGGATAATTGAGTTCACTTTCGAAGGTCTTATCTTGCTAAGAATGTAAAAAAACTTGAAGCGGTTCAAAGAAAAGTGGCAAAAATGGTATGGGATTTGTGGTGCAAGACATACGAGGAGAGACTTACTGACCTGAACATGTATACCCTAGAGGAAAGGAGAAACAGGGGTGATATGATACAGACATTCAAATATTTGAAAGGTATTAATCTGCAAGCAAAACTTTTCCAGAGACAGGAAGGCACTAGAACTAGAGGACATGAATTGAGGTTGAAAAGGGGCAGACTAAAGCATAATGTCAGGAAGTATCTTTTCATGGAGAGGGTGTTAAATACCTGGAATACCTTCCCACGGGAGGTGGTGGAGATGAAAACAGTAACGGAATTCAAAAATGCTTGGGATAAACACAAAGGTATCCTGTTTAGAAGGAATGGATCCAAAGAAGCTTAGCAGGGATTAGGAAGCAACATTGGTAATTGGGAAGCAAACTTTTATGGTCTGTGCTGATCATGGCTGTACAGATTCAGCTTCAGCTTCAGAAGTTGGAGAACAAGGACTGTGCTGGGCAGACTTCTATGGTCTATGCCCTGAAAATGGCAAGGACAAATCAAGATCAGGTATACATATGAAGTATCACATACCATATATAATAAGTTTATTTTGTTGGGTAGACTGGATGGACCGTACAGGTTTTTATTTGCTATCATCTACTTTGTTATGTACTATGTTACTATGAGGGGCATAATTGAAAGGGACGCCCAAGTTTTGTTGAGGATGTCCTCGCAAAACGTCCTAGTGAAGGGGCGAGGAAACCCGTATTATCAAAACAAGATGGGCGTCCATCTTTCATTTCAATAATACGGTCGGGGACGCTGAAATCTTGACATTTAGGTCGTCCCTAGAGATGGTCGTCCCTAGACTAGGTCATTTCTGATTTTCGGCGATAATGGAAACTAAGGACACAAATCTCAGAAATGACCAAATGCAAGCCCTTTGGTCGTGGGAGGAGCCAGCAGTCATAGTACACTGGTCCCACTGACATGCCAGGACACCAACCGGGCACCCTAGGGGGCACTGCAGTGGACTTCATAAATTGCTCCCAGGTACATAGCTCCCTTACCGTGTGTGCTGAGCCCTCCAACCCGCCCCCCCCCCAAACCCACTACCCCCAACTGTACACCACTACCATAGCCCTTACGGGTGAAGGGGGCACCTAGATTTGGGTACAGTGGGTTTCTGGTGGGTTTTGGAGGGCTCACATTTACCACCACAAGTGTAACAGGTAGGGGGGATGGGCCTGGGTCCGCCTGTCTGAAGTGCACTGCACCCACTAAAACTGCTCCTGGGACATGCATACTGCTGCGATGGACCTGAGTATGACATTTGAGGCTGGCATAGAGGCAGGCACAAAATATTTTTAAAGATATTTTTTGAGGGTGTGAGGGGGTTAGTGACCACTTGGCGAGTAAGAGGAGGTCATCCCCAATTCCCTCCAGTGCTCATCTGGTCAGTTCGGGCACCTTTTTGTGCCTTGGTCGTAAGAAAAAAAGGACCAGGTAAAGTCATCCAAGTGTTCCTCAGGGACGCCCTTTTTTCCATTATGGGTCAAGGACACCCATTTGTTAGGCATGCCCAAGTCCCGCCTTCGCTATGCCTCCAACATGCCCCCGGGAACTTTGGTCATCCCGTGACGGAAAGCAGTTGGGGACGCCCAAAATCAGCTTTTGATTATGCCGATTTGGGCGACCCTGTGAGAAGGATGCCCATCTTCCGATTTGTGTCGAAAGATGGGCGTCCTTCTCTTTCGAAAATAAGCCTGTATGTTATTAGCCTGATACATGAATGAACTATCAATTTTTTTTTTAAGCGAATACCTTTAACTGGTGGAAAAATCCAATAATACAATTGAGTGAAAGAGAGAATTTGCCCTAAAAGTTGTATAAGATATTACTTGAGTACGAAAGAAGGAACAGTTCCCTGCAAAATTCTAAAAGCACAAGGATTTTTAAATTCCACCCATGCATTCAATGGCAGCCAATGTAACTTTCTAAACTAAGGTGTTACATGGTCAAATCAAGAACATCCATAGTTGTTTTTGCTCTGGTGTTCTGTAAAAGCTGTATTCCTCTGTCAAGCCTACTCTTATACCAGCACACAGAGCATTGCAGTAAACAAGTTGCGACAATATAATAACCTGCACTATTATCCGAAAGTGATCTAGAAAGAAGACTGATCTAATTGTCCTTAATTGGCGTAATTTTAAAAATATCTTCTTACTCAGGTAGTTTGTTTGAGGTTCCATTGATAATTCTGGGTCAAGGATAACTCCTAGCACCTTAGAAGATTTTTCAAAAGAAAGTTGTTCTCCTGGGTGAATCGTAGTATTAGATGGAACCTTAGAAATCAGGGTACTGCAATATGAGATTAATGTTTGTAATTTCAAAAGATCTGATGTCGTAGGTACAAAATGAATATATCATTTGCATATGAGCATCCAAATTAAACCAAAGAGTCCAACACTGAACTCAAGGAACTCATAAATACATTAAACAAGATTGGAGACAATGGTGAGCCCTGTGGAACCCCAAACTCTGGACTCCAACTAAATGAGAAAGTGTTATTCTTCTTAGCACAGTAAGACAGGGGCGTAGCTACGGGTGGGCCTGGATGGGCCCAGACCCACCCAATCTGAGCTCAGGCCCGCTCAATTTATCCTGATACAGGCACAGGTTAACAGTGGGAGTGCACAGCCTTTCTGCTGTGGCTCTCGCTCATCCACATGCAGCCTGCACTGCAGTCAGAAGCGCCTTGTCTTGCCTGAATCCCCCCCTCCCCATGCACAGAAAGGCGCCACCGTGGCGCACAGGAAAGTCTTCTAGCTTCTTACAGAGGTGCAGTATCGCTGCTATCGCGGGCCATGGTGGAGAGGGCCGGTCTTAGGCCCCGCGCGTTGCGCCTCAACACTGCCCGCTCCGCTCCCGCAGCACCGGCACTCAGTCATAGGCGCCGGCGGCGCTCTCAGCGCTCAGGACGTTTTTTCAGCAGCGCGTCGCCTCTTCTTCTCTGGGCTTCAGTTAACAAAACCTTCCAAAGGACGTGCCTCCTCTCCCTCCCTGTCCCCCCTCCAAAGCCGCCTAACATGTTGAACCTCAGCAAAAGCACGGGCAGCAGCCAGCAGGAGGGACATCGAGATGCACATACGGACCTTTTCTGTAAGTACTGACTGGAGTGGTAGGGGTGGGCAGAATGGGTGATGGACGTACTGATGTAAGGCCTCGCCAGATTGTGCTGCTCTTGATGGGGTGGGGGAGTCAGGCATTTCCACCTGGATCTCCAGGCCCGGTTACTGTTTTATTTGGTGCTAGGTATAGGTACTAAATTCAGATGTAAATCACCGGGACCTGATGGTATTCATCCCAGAGTATTAATAGAACTAAAAAATGAACTTGCGGAGCTACTGTTAGAAATATGCAATCTGTCCCTAAAATCGAGTGTAATACCGGAAGACTGGAGGGTAGCCAATGTTACTCCGATTTTTAAGAAAGGTTCCAGAGGAGATCCGGGAAATTATAGACCGGTGAGTCTGACGTCGGTGCCGGGCAAGATGGTGGAGGCTATTATTAAGAATAAAATTGCAGAGCATATACAAAAACATGGACTGATGAGACAAAGTCAGCACGGATTTAGTGAAGGGAAGTCTTGCCTCACCAATCTAATGCATTTTTTTGAGGGGGTAAGCAAACATGTGGACAATGGGGAGCCGGTTGATATTGTATATCTGGATTTTCAGAAGGCGTTTGACAAAGTGCCGCACGAAAGACTCCTGAAGAAATTGCAGAGTCATGGAATCGGAGGTAGGGTATTATTATGGATTAAGAACTGGTTGAAAGATAGGAAGCAGAGAGTAGGATTGCGTGGCCAGTATTCTCAGTGGAGGAGGGTAGTTAGTGGGGTCCCGCAGGGGTCTGTGCTGGGTCCGTTGCTTTTTAATGTATTTATAAATGACCTAGAGATGGGAATAACTAGTGAGGTAATTAAATTCGCCGATGACACAAAATTATTCAGGGTCGTCAAGTCGCAGGAGGAATGTGAACGATTACAGGAGGACCTTGCGAGACTGGGAGAATGGGCGTGCAAGTGGCAGATGAAGTTCAATGTTGACAAGTGCAAAGTGATGCATGTGGGTAAGAGGAACCCGAATTATAGCTACGTCTTGCAAGGTTCCGCGTTAGGAGTTACGGATCAAGAAAGGGATCTGGGTGTCGTCGTCGATGATACGCTGAAACCTTCTGCTCAGTGTGCTGCTGCGGCTAGGAAAGCGAATAGAATGTTGGGTGTTATTAAGAAGGGTATGGAGTCCAGGTGTGCGGATGTTATAATGCCGTTGTATCGCTCCATGGTGCGACCGCACCTGGAGTATTGTGTTCAGTACTGGTCTCCGTATCTCAAAAAAGATATAGTAGAATTGGAAAAGGTACAGCGAAGGGCGACGAAAATGATAGTGGGGATGGGACGACTTTCCTATGAAGAGAGGCTGAGAAGGCTAGGGCTTTTCAGCTTGGAGAAGAGACGGCTGAGGGGAGATATGATAGAAGTGTATAAAATAATGAGTGGAATGGATCGGGTGGATGTGAAGCGACTGTTCACGCTATCCAAAAATACTAGGACTAGAGGGCATGAGTTGAAGCTACAGTGTGGTAAATTTAAAACGAATCGGAGAAAATTTTTCTTCACCCAACGTGTAATTAGACTCTGGAATTCATTGCCGGAGAACGTGGTACGGGCGGTTAGCTTGACGGAGTTTAAAAAGGGGTTAGATAGATTCCTAAAGGACAAGTCCATAGACCGCTATTAAATGGACTGGAAAAATTCCTCATTTTTAGGTATAACTTGTCTGGAATGTTTTTACGTTTGGGGAGCGTGCCAGGTGCCCTTGACCTGGATTGGCCACTGTCGGTGACAGGATGCTGGGCTAGATGGACCTTTGGTCTTTCCCAGTATGGCACTACTTATGTACTTATGTACTTATGTTCTCCATATGTACTTTTAAACAAAAAAAACGGATTGTGCAAAGCTTAACGAGGTAACTGATGTCAGGGTTTAAAATTATGCCATGCCTGGATATACCTGTAGATCATGTCAGCAAAACCGTATGTATTCAGGGACTATGATGCTATCAAACAAAACGTACATGGAAGGAAAGACATTTCTTCAAAATAGAAAATTAAAGGATTTTCTACTTGTCCCTAGACTTCAGAAGTTGAATTCCTTGATGATGGGAGTAACTATGCTGTTCCTTTTCTATATGAAATTCATAACTGAGTTCTCTGAAATAGAGTAGGATTGAATATATGTGTGTATATTGACTTATAAGTGCATTCACTCTGCAGCTCCTCAGTACCTCTCCGCTCTCATCTCTCCCTACACTCCTCCCTGGGAACTCCGTTCACTGGGTTAATCTCTCTTATCTGCACCCTTTTCCTCCACCAATAACTCCAGACGCCGTTCCTTTTATTTTGCTGCACCATATGCCTGGAATAGACTTCCTGAGCCAGAACGTCAAGCTCCATCTCTGGCCGTCTTCAAATCTAAGCTAAAAGCCCACCTTTTTGATGCTGCTTTTAACTCCTAACCCTTATTCACTTTGTTCAGAACCCTTATTTTATCATCCTCACTTTAATATTCCCTTATCTCTTGTTTGTCTGTCCTAATTAGATTGTAAGCTCTGTCAAGCAAGGACTGTCTCTTCATGTTCAAGTGTACAGCGCTGTGTACGTCTAGTATCATTATAGAAATAAGTAGTAGTAGTAATTCAATCATCAAGTGCATTCAAAGGCATTATCCCAAGAAACACTATTCATACCTGTATACATAGTGCCCACCCATATTAGCTCTGGGCCCACCCAAAATGTCAGGTCTGGCTACGCCCCTGCAGTAAGATCTATTTTTCAAAAAAAACCTCCATCCATTTCTGAACTACCCCGAAACACTAAACTCACTCAATTTACTCGTTAGGATTTTATGGTCTACTGTGTCGAATGCATCCAAAATATCCAAGATATTCCTTAACTTTAGATACCAAAACCAATAACAAAGACTCAGTGCCATGCATTGTCCTGAATCCAAATTGAAAATTATGCAGGCATTGAAAGTATTCCAGGTATGATGGAAGCTGAGTCACTACTATTGACTCCATTAATTTTGACATCCAAAGGATGCTAGCCACTGGTCAAAAGTTTGACACAAATGTAAAATCTGCCCCTTGAGACTTCGGATTTCGTGTTAATATAATTTGACCTATTACAGATGGAAAAAACCAAACCAAACAGAGAGGGTATACAGCATACATAGAAAGTACACAAACAAAAAAGTTAGTAAGATTGAACCAACACATGTGAAGGAGTAAACATTCGATCTTATTGCTTCTTTTTTCTAAACAAGATCAGTATCAATTAATATCTAATCTTAAATGGTCAGTGGTTCTGTGGCCTGAAGCCGGCCAAATCAGTATAATCAAAAGCCGATTTTGGCCGGTGCCAACTGCTTTCCGTCGCGGAGCCGGCCAAACTTCAAGGCAGGGTACAGAAGGCGGGATGGGGCGGGATGGGGGCAGGACGAGGGCGTGGTTATGAGATGGCTGGCTTCGCCCGATAATGGAAACAAAATGGCCGGCTCTGACGAGCATTTCGCCAGCTGCACTTGGTCCATTTATTTTTAGGACCAAGTCTCAAAAAAGTGCCCCAATTGACCAGATGACCACCAGAGGGAATTGGGGATCACCTCCCCTTACTCCCCCAGTGGTCACCAACCCCCTCCCACCCTAAAAAAAAAAATATATATATTTTTTTGCCAGCCTGTATGCCAGCCTCAAATGTCATACCCAGCTCCCTGACAGCAGTAAGCAGGTCCATGGAGCAGTTTTAATGGGTACTGCAGTGCACTTCAGGCAGGTGGACCCAGGCTCATCCTCTCCCTACCTGTTACACTTTTGGTGGTAAATGTTGAGCCCTCTGAAACCCCCCAAAACCCACTGTACCCACATGTAGGTGCCCCCCTTGATCCCTAAGGGCTATGGTAGTGGTATAGAGTTGTGGGGAGTGGGTTTTGGGGGGATTTGGGGGGCTCAGAACACAAGGTAGGGGAGATATGCACCTGGGAGCAATTTGTGAAGTCCACTGCAGTGTCCCCTAGGGTGCCCGGTTGGTGTCCTGGCATGTGAGGGGGACCAGTGCACTACAAATGCTGGCTCCTCCCATGACCAAAGGGCTTGCATTTTGATGGGTTTGAGATGGCCGGGCCCGGTTTCCATTATGGCCGAAAACCAAAGCCGGCCATCTCTAAACCCGGCAATCGCAACATGTGACCTAAATGTTGAGATTTAGCCGGCTCCAACCATATTATCAAAAGAAAAGAAGTCCGGCCATCTTTTTCGAAAATACGGTTGGCTCCACCCCTTTGCGGAGCCAGCCCCAAAGATGGCCGGCCATATAGATGGTCGGCGCCATTTGATTATGCCCCTCTATGGATCCCTTTTACAAAGCAACGCTTACCACTCACTAAAGAGGAACCACCGCTGAGCACAGCAGCCCGGATGTAGTTCCCAACCCCAGCATGCCGTCATATCATTACCCGGTGGTAATCAGGCAGTGCTGCATGCTGCCTGGTTACTGCCAGGTTGGCACAGGAGCCTTACCGCCACCTCAATGGGTGGTGGTAAGGAATCCCCCCGAAATCGCCATTTGGCAAGTGCTTTACTTGCTGCATGATCATTTCCTGCAGGAAAGAAAGACCTACCTTTTACCCAGCTGCAGTAAAAGGAGGACTCAGCGCGAGTCAAAAACACCCCCTTTTGCTGCAGCTTTGTAAAAGGGACCCTATATATTTTCATATGATAATGATTTCACTTTTTGTCCATTTACAAAGCCATGCTAGCGGCTGTCAATCACTTTGAAAGGGCTGTGTCGGCATTCCTGTGCGGCAGTCACTATCACGGCTTTGATTTTAAAGTGAATTCCCTTTCCGATGGTCTATCATATTTATATTTTTTGTGTTTTCTGTATTGAGGCAGTGGTATATGGTTTTCCTTTTATTTACATAAATTTTTGGCAAAATGTTTTGTTTGAATTATTTTATAAAAGCAACCTGAGGCACCTGTGTGCCTTTATAAAATAGGCTCTCAAAAGTGTTATTCATATGCAAGTACATATTATTTGTGCATATTGCACCTGTACCCCAGCTCCATTTATACTCAGAAACAGAAAAACTTTCTTAAATTCCCCCAGCATGTATGTGTGTGTGTGTGTGTGTGTGTATATATAGATATAGTTATAGCTAGATAGTTAGATAGCTAGCTAGATAGATATAGGTATTATATTGTGTAGCATTTTTTAAACATTTTCTGGTCTGACAAGATTTATTCTTTTTGTAGTTAAAAATAAGCTGTATTGTTTCCACGATTATATTCGTACAGCTGTTGCTTAGTCAACTTCCTGTTCCTTAGTAGCTGTGAGATCTGGATGCCCATATTGTAACATATATTGTGAACAGATCTCTCAGCTGCTACTGAAGTAGTCTGAAATAGCAACTTTTATTCTCCTAAATCTACTGCTGATTATTTTCAGCCCAGGAATAAAAAGGGTCAGATTTAAGATGCTGGCGCCCATAGGCAGGACCTGAGAGCAGTGAGAAGAAATGCTTTCTCACCCTGAGACCAGAAATCATGGCCTTAAAATCAGGCTTTTGGTCAACCCAGGTATTTCTGAAGCAATTCTATAATATAAGTTCTCACATTTATGCACATGTTATGCATAAATAGTGGGCCTGATATTCAGCCAGCGGTGGTTGGCATTTTGCTGACTGCCACAGCTTTATTCCCAGCTATTCAATGCCAAGCCATGTCTGGGCACTGGTATTGAATATCTGGGCATATGTGGTCAGATAAAACATCGCTGGTTAAGTGTGATATTCAACACTTAGAGCCCTATTTACTATGCCACGCTGTAGGCGAGCTAGCGTTTTTATTGCACGCTAACACTAGAGACACCCATATATTCCTATGGATGTCTCTAATTTTTAGCATGTGCTAAAATCATTAGTGCACCTTAGTAAACAGGGTCCCTAACCAGCTACAATGAATCTGATAAAGATAGGACTGTTTTTTTTATGAGTTCCTATTTGTGTGGTTATCCTACGTGGTTAAGTGATGTATATTGGCCTCAGATCAGGCTAACTCTGGTTAAAGATTTGTTCTATCTTTTCTTAAAATCAGTATTGACGTTTTCAGAAGCAGCTTTACCCTGTTTCCAAAGAATTTTCTATCTGACTTCTGCTGGAAAAGGGGCAACTGAGCCCCCTGCAGAGCTAAATATTTCTGAAATATTGGAATCATCCAATTTAGAAAAAAAATGTGAATGTTAGAGCTACATTATTTGGTTGCATTTGTTTTTCATCAAGGTAAGGACTCAGTCTTGAGATTGTATTTTAAATTTGCTGATACTTCATTTATGGATGAGAAAGTGCAAGTGTTCCCTGATGTCTCAAGATGGACACAAGCTAGACAGAAGAAGTTTTTGAAGCTTCGATCTGCAGTAATTGATCGAGGAGCTCCTTTCCAACATAAATTTCCTTGCAAATGTATTGTTTTTCATAATGTTTGGTACATTTTCTATGAACCGACTCGGCTGAGATTTTTTCTTGAGGGAAAGGGTATAAATTTAGTTTGATCCTTAGATTTTGTTTCTAGGGACTGCTATCAGGTCTAATTGATTATCTGAGGGAATTATTTTCTTACTCTATTGCCTGTAACTTTTCTTTTCCATCTTTCCATGGATTTACTGGTCTTGGATCTCCTTCTTCTTGTGAACTATATGTAAACTTCATTTCTATGATAGCAATTTCCTTTGTTCTGTTTTCTGAATTTCCTGTCAAAGTGTGAATATGTCTTTGATCAATATTGCAATGCAAATTTTTTTTTTAAGTGAAAAATATTGGCACTTAACTGGCTAAGTGCTGACTCCACCCCCCCCCCCCCCCCGAATGTCCACAAAGTTATCAGTTTTGGCTTAGGTGCTAACTGGGCATTATCCACTTAAATGTTCCTGAATATGCCTGGTTAAGCTGGACAAGCAATTTAAATGACTAGGAGTCATTTCTGGCTATTTAAATTGCTTTGAATATCGACCCCTGTATCGTTATTTTAGCAATAACATAGATAACACTAAGATCATTTCCAGAAAATATAGAGCGCTTTTAATGTTTACTGTCTTATGCTAATCTATCTACTGACATTTCATGTTTTTAAAACACGATTCTCATGCCCAACTTGAACATTTCTTTGTGTAAACTTTAATGTACATAGTTTCCAAAGATCCCTCAGGTATGGATTATGGTAGATGCACAGAATTGAGGGACTAACCATACCCGCCTTCTGTGTTCCTTCCCTTCTCCTCAAAGTAAAAACTGGCTACATGACGAACAGAGTAAATATCAGGGAAAAAAAGCAATGCATTAACAGAAAATTGCATGAGCTTATGATAGGTTCATTATTTCCACTAACCATTGATTATTTAACACAATTCACTTGTGATTTCACTTTACTCTGCCATTCTAGTATTAGTCATCACTAACAAAGGTCATACACATAAATAATGTATCTTCAGTCAAACCATGTAATGTTCCCTTTTTATTAACCTCTGTTGTAAATTGGTGAATCAGTAAAATAAAACAAAGACAGGTATAAATTTGCCTGACATAACTTACTTCTTGGATAACGCACTAATTATATGCAAGCAGTTTTTTAAAGGCAGCCTTGTGACTAGCAATCAGTACTAATAAGATTCTTTTCCTCTTTCAAGATTCAGTGAAAGCCTTCAATCCATGCCAAGCACATTCAAAGACAAGGGACTAAGTGCTCCCCTCACAGGTTCATTATCATTCCTAGGCTATCCCAAGCCAAGTGAATCAGGAAAGCAAATGAATTAGTGAGAATTAAGGAGCCTCTATGGTCTGAACCCTCTCCAAATCTCAGTTAAGATGAA
Source organism: Microcaecilia unicolor (assembly GCF_901765095.1). Lineage (NCBI taxonomy): Eukaryota > Metazoa > Chordata > Amphibia > Gymnophiona > Siphonopidae > Microcaecilia > Microcaecilia unicolor. The sequence goes on from NC_044037.1 coordinate 238,252,043, forward strand.
AGGTAGACACTGATGTCTTGTGTCCCAGGGTTCTGAGAAATGGAGCCCTAGTGCCTAGCGGCTTCCTCCAGAGCCCTGCAGAAATGTACAGGCAGTTAATGTTGCCTAACGTCTCCTGACCGTGGGTTCAGCCATGTGGGAAAAGTTTTACGAGGCTGCAAAAAACAAACTCCTTTTCACTCACAATTAATTACAGTAGAGCTGCTATAGCACTTAGCTGTCAATGACTTCACTGTAAGCACAATTTCCTCTCATTTTCAAAACTCACTAATAGTCTAAACTACTCTGGCAATATTATGACTCCAAAGAGATTCAATTGTATGTTGGATAATTTCTTATTTTGCCAATATATGGATTTTGGTATTTATTATGAACTAAAACAATATTTTAACAATGTATTAAATTAAATGCATGACTTTAACAAAGGAAATATTGGTTGATGAATACATTCTTGATTTATAGAAGTGTACAGGTTATCTAAATATAAGTAATTAGGGACCAGGGTGATGTGATATGTTGCTCACTAGAAAGAACAGACATAAGAGATGTATATTTGGATTTCTTCTGTGCTAATAGTATAATGGATTAAACTATGCTTGTTTACATGATATTCAATTAGCTACATATATCAGTGCATTCCTAGATGCCTATTTCTACAAAAGTATTGATGTTTTACTGAATAGATTTGATGTACACTATGGAAAATATTAGCTGAAGCAATAATATTATTTTAGTAAAGAACATGAAGCCCTAAATTACATTTTTGAGAATTGAGTATTTACATTTTGCTACCTTATGTGGAGTTTTGAAACACTTTTTACATAGAATCCATTCCTTGTGATGCATGGTTCTGTGGTTATTCACACAGAAAGGACTGGCATGCACTCATATGCCTTATCTCAAGCTTCACAATATTGATTAAATTGCAAATACTAGAAAAGGTATATGCAAAAGCGATCATTTTCCCTAAACTATTACTACAACCTAAACCATAATCAAATAAAATGGGCTACAAACCATTTTAATTTCAATTATGGTGTAATTAGGTGTTTAGAATATCATGCCATTTAGAAAAGTAGGCAGCATATCAAAATATTTTTTTCTCATAGCTCTGCTCTTAGTGAAAAAAACCTCAGGTTGATGATATGTTTGTTCTTTTGTCATTCTGTATTCATCATCTATAATTTATTTTGTCTATTTCACTTCTGTTTCTAAAGCTTTTGAAATGTTGTATCAAGAATACCTAAATGGTACTGCCAAAATGCATAATCTGTCACTAAATGCATACAGACTTGAATCTTTCACAAATATTTCTTCATGCAGCATTGGAAAAACATTTAATATCTTAAAAAAAAATAACAAGCAAACTCAAGAAAATCACTCATTACACTCTTGTTAATGTAAATAATGTTAGAAATGATCTGAATCTACAACAGCCTGCACAGTAGCAACAACAGCTAGTCTGGCATTGTTCCCTACCCTTGCGCTGGCCACAAATGACCAGTGAAATCCCAGAGGCGCTCTTGAATTTCTGCATTCTCATTTCATCTGCTGCAAAATATCTGTCACTCACATCCCACACTGGGCAAAGTGACATCTGCCAGTCTAAAGAACAAGGACAAATTAATGTTCACCTACCAGCCATAGCTCAGAAAATGAGCTAAGAGTGGGAACAATCAACAACTGCATTGTTTAACTTTGCAAGCTATTTTAGTAGCTGGCTAATTAGCGATAATCATTTCTGAATACAAAAACATCATTTACAAATACAGTATAGAATTAGCTATTACAGCACAATGTCATGTGTAGCTTCAGTTCAATTTATTTCCTTAAATAAAAGTGATATACACTGTTTCTGGAAAATTCCAGTATGTCCAATATCATATTGTGAAGCATTTTTACTAAGGTGCATTCAGTTTTATACCTAACATATTGTATCTGCAAAAGTTAAGGTATGTTAGGTGCAAAACATCGGTGTTAACTGTAAGAGCTAAGTAGTAGTAGTAAGAGGCATTTCCAGCATTTTGGGGAGAGCTGCCCTGTAGTTATTACAGAACAAAGTTTTCTACCATACATTAATACCGGCCTAGTCAATGATGGGTCAGGGCATCCAGCAAGCTCAAGGGTGCTGAAAGCCCTGCCTCACCTTCATAATGACAGCAGCACATTCTATTGCTCTTTGTCATTGTGCTCTGCTGCTGCTACCAGAACTAATGCAAGTTTAAAAAGTGAAGCAAAGCACTTCCTGTCTCCTATGAGAAACAGGAAATGCTTGTTTCTACCTTTTCAAAATGCGGTGGTGTCAGTGGTGGCAATGTAACACAACAGTAGAGAGCAAAACAAGATACTGTGTAAAACATTAAGCGATCAGGGGAGGGGAGAGGAGAAGAGGTGAGGTAGCTGGCTAGCTGGGTCAGGTAGAAGGCTGGAGCTGATGTTAGAGCTGATAGAGGGCTGAGACTGATGACAGAGATGGGGCTGGAAATGCCATTTCCAAAATGGTATGATACTGGGGCTGAGGGTGAGAGAGCTAGGACTGGAAAGTGGCTGATGCTGGGGCGGGGGAGCTAGGACTGGAAGGTGGCTGATGTTGCTGGGGCTGGGGTTGGTAAAGGGCTAAGACTGATATTGGGGATTGGACTGAAATGGCATGTGGGGATGGGGGAGGGCTGGGGCTAGGACTGGAAGTGGCTGATGCTGGGGCTGGTTCTGAAAGAGGGCTGATGCTGCCAGATGAAACTTAGAAAGTATATATAGTAGAAGACTAGGGACTTGGTGGTTATCTGAGTGGATAGTGGAAACTAAGAAGTTGACCAGTTATTAGAAAGACAATGGGGACTAGGTGAAGTGTGTATGAGTATGGATGTGAGACTGTGTATGGAAATATGAGGAGAGAAGAGGATCTGAAGATCTGAAGGACTGGGAGGGTTTTGGAGAAGAGTTGGCAGGTAGTTAAGAAGGACAGAGGACTATGGAGTAGGTAGGAGACAAAGACAGAAGATAATGCTTTGAAGGAGGAAAGACAGGGTAGAAGTGAAAGTTGAAAGGGAATATGGAAGTCTTGATAGAAGGTAAGACATAAGAAAAGGACTGATAGTGCAAGTGACAGGGCGCGAGGTGGACTGAATAGGGGATAACAGGCTTAAGAAGGCAGATTTGCTTGTTGTGATTCTTGATATATTGCCTTTCTGTGGTACAACCAAAGTAGTTTACATGTTACATACAGGTACTGTATTTTCTCTACCCCTAGTTGTTGCATCTCTGGTAATGGAGAGTTAAGTGATTTGCCCAGGGACACAAGGAGCCACAGTGAGAATCAAACCTGGTTCCCTTGGTTCTCAGCCCACTGTGCTAGCCATTAGACTATTCATCCACTTTGGGCTGGGGAGGGGACAAGGGAGAAAATGGGAGACAAGAAAGTTTGCGAAATTGGGGGAACAGGAAAATGGGGAAGGAATGAGACAATGTGCAGAATGAGTAAGGGTAGATAATGGAAATCTGTTGGGTAGTGAAAGATGAAAAAAGTATAGGAAATGGAAATCTGGTAAGCAGTGAAAGGTGAAAAGAGGGGGAAGAAGGAGGAATGAAACCTAGCAATAGGAAAATAAAAAGACAGATAAGAGAAAGAGAGAAAAAAGGATGATCTAGAAAGATCAAATTTGGAGAGAGAGATATAGAGAAGAAAAGAAACAGTGAAACAAAACAGAAAATGGAAATAAAATCCTTTAAAAGGGCTTAGGAGAAACCAACAAGAAGAACTGATAAAGAAAGACAAAGGACCAACTCAACTGGAAAAATTATCTAAAAATAAAGCTTTGTACAGAATAATTTTATGTCAGCTTTTAGAAAATGAAATATGTCAGCTTTGAAAAATTGCATTTCTTATAGGGGACCTTTTGCTAAAAAAAAAAAAAAAAAACATTAAGCCCTAAGACACACTTGGGAGGGAAGTTATCAATGCGGGTATTGTTAAGACATGTTATTTTACCACAACTCATTCTATTTTAGCACAGGGATTTTATGCAATGAGACCCTTTGCTAAAATAGCATGATGTCGTAAAATAGAGCAGCTTAAGAGCGGCCATGCCATGCTGTGAGCCTAGGGGTTGGGTTGAATCAGTGAGAGTGGAAAAAGGCAAGGGGTGTAGGAACTGATGTGATGCTGGAGTTTGGAAAGGTGATTTTTGATGGGATAGGTATGGGGTGTCAGAGGGTTTTGGTTTAGTTGCTGGGTGAAAATGTGAGATTGGAGGGGATAATTGACTGGAGTGGTCAGAGAGTGGGGTTTGAGTTCTTAGTGTCAGTATGGATTGAGCGGGAATTATTGTGTGGGTAGGTGAGGTAGAGAGAGAGTGTGTGTGTGTGTGTGTGTGTGTGTGTGTATGTTGGTGTGGGTGATATTTTCCTGCCCTGTGCCCTCCCTCTTTTGTTTATTATGTTGTATTTGGTTCATGGTGGTTTTGTGTGGGTGGAGGAGTGGGGTGAGGATTGCTGGTTGGGGAGTTTGTTTAAAGGGTGGGTGAGAGGGAGTGGTCACAAACTTTGAGGCCCTAATGGGAGTTACAGTGGGGCCCAGCTAAGTGGCATCTGTGTAATAGGGCTGTTGATGGGATTTTAGGTCTGGGATTTGAATGAAACTTGTGGCCTCACCTCCATATGTTCAGGTGTGGCTCAGCGACACTGTGGGCCATGCTAATTCCCTGAATTGCAGTTGTTACTTTAAAAGGGGCCAAGGCTTAGTGGCACTGCCGGCCATTGCTTGTGAAACATAGGGTAAGTCTTGTGTTTTAGGCAGGTTGACACTGACTGCATGGAAGGAAATGGGGGTTGGGGGTAGCAGGAGTTGGGTCTTTTGGGGAATTGTTATTGAAACTTGTTGAGATTGATGGTTTAATAAATCTGCGACTAATGACTTGCTAATTAATATTGTGTTTGTGGTTATTAAATCGAAATAGTGTATTTTGTTTTGGAAAGCAAATAGAGGTGCATGTGCCGATGTTAACGGTAGCCCACGTTGATAACTTCCCTATTTAATGCGGAAAAAAAGCTTACTGGAAAGCACATTAAAGCATCTTGCAGGAATTCACCTGTCAATTTTTGCTAATCATGTGCTAATGAAATTTTTTTTTTAATTTTGGGATGGGGTATGTCATGAACATGGAATTGGGGTGGAAATGTTATCCAGCTAGCATGTTTGCAGTAGCGTCTGCTAACTGGATAACACTGACTTAACTTGGGAGCAGTTAGTACCTCTTAGAGATTGCTTTGTTTCATTTTATTTATTTTTTGTGTTTGAATTGTTGTTATGATTGTATATGTTTTTTAAAAGTTTGCTTTGTGCATCACTCTGGGCAGTTCTTCTGGGGCAGGAAGAGCAGTGTTCAATTATATCCTTTTGTCTGAGGTTTTTATTTGATTAAGTTATCTTTCTCTTTTCTCAGGTATTATATTAGGATCTAATCATGTTTTGGGTACAAATACAGACCATCTGAAGGATTCACAAACATTTTCTCAGCACTGTATGTTATGGAGAAGAGGAAAGGATATGCACAAATAGTATTATAAGACTCAGGGGTGATGGAGAAGAATATGTAGAGGCTGATGAGAAAAAAGTGTAATTGTTTAACAGATATATCTTTTGGTGTTCACTAAGAAAGAGCTGGGAGTAGGACCATTGAAACTGGCACAAATAGGAACTGAGGTAGACCTTAAATGATTTTCAGAAAACTGTATTTGTAAGGAGCCAGCTAATCTAATAGAAAAAACAATGGGGCAGTAGCCAGGGTGGCTTGTGACAAAACATCAGCCTGGGGGGAGGGGGGCAATCTGCCTTCTATCTATCACTAGTGCCTTTTGTGTCCTTCCCTTCTATCCTGCCCAACCTTGTTGCTTTGCAGGATTCAGGGGCTTTTTGTTCTGGCATGCTCCAGTAATTGCAGCTCCAGGGTCTCATCTCATTATACTGCCTGAATCAGCTGTTGGGACTGCCACCCATATAAACCATGGGCATCACAGAACTTTGAAGTCATACCTTTTTCAAAGTCTGCCTCCTTAAAGAAACACAGGTTCCTAGACTGGCAGTGATTCTAATACTTCTATAGAGTGAGCCTAGAGTACCTTCATCCAGCACTGTACCAACAACCAACACCAAAGCTGCTCCAAAGTGGCCCTCAGACAAGAGATTTCTGAGAGTACTGAGTGAAATTAGAGAAATTCTGGTAGCTCCATTTTCTGACTTTTCAATGCTTCATTAGAGTTAGGGGGAGATTCCATAGGATTGGAGATGGACATGTGATTCTTCATCACAAAAGTGAAAGTAAACAGGAGACTGAAACTACAGTTTGGTTACTCTGACCTCAGAGATGTAAATCAGTTGAAACACTGCCAAAACAGAGCACAGTGCAGTTTCTGGCATCCAACGGGTTACAGGATCCAAGGTAGCATGGGTTCAAAAGTGATAGGTTTTTGTCAGACAAATCTGATCAGTTTTTTTGATTGGGTGAACAGAAAGATGGAATAAGAGGAGAGTGCTAGATGAAGTGTACTTGGATTTCAGCTAGGACTTTGATATGTTTTGTCCCAGTCTGGGGCACATGCTGCATCTAGGAAGGAAAGAGGCGTGTTGACTACACATGTGTACAAAAAGAAGCTCCTGCATGTTTAAGAGCTACCGCTGGTTTCTCTTGTTTCTGAGAGTTGCAGAGAGCAGAACTCATGTACTACTTGGAGCAGAACATTGGACACAGGTGATGTTTTTTTTTTCTTGTAGCACAACTGTTCATGTCTGCAAAACATAATCCCCTCGATATTCAGTGCTATTTAACCAGCCAGGAACGGCTCCTAACCAGTTAAATAGTACTTAGTGGCTAAGTGCTAATATTCAGTGGAGATAACTTGCACTGGATATTAACACTTAGTGCTATTTAACCGGTTAGGAACCATTCCTGGCTGGTTAAATAGCACTGAATATCGAGGGGCTTATTTATTAGTTACATTTGTATCCCACATTTTCCCACCTACTTGCAGGCTCAATGTGTCTTGCATAGTACCGTAAAGGCGTTCGCCAAGTCCAGTAGAGAAACAAATACATGGTGATGTTGTGGTTGATTAAGGTTCAGGCACAATGGGGATCGAAGAAAGGAGAGGTTATATGGTGTCCATTACGAGCTTTGGTTTTGCTGTGTTGCAGAGTGTAGGCTTTTATGTTGGGTCGGTAGGGTATGCCTTTTTGAACAGGTTGGTTTTTAGCGCTTTCCTGAATTATGCTGCATTGCCGCTCGACAGATGCTATTGAGGCTTAATAAACAGGGGAATTAGATTTTGTAGAAAATGCAGGATATAAATGTGATTAATCAATCAATAAATAAATGAGTACAATTGAACCTATGATTAAATAAATACATGGGATTTCAATTGAAATACCCATGCTTTTGTCATCTGTCCCCACCTACCCCTGCCCTCAGACCTTCCCCTTTACAGATTGGTTAATCTCCCAGGTACTTTTGCTGGTAGAAAGGGAGGATAATTTCCAGCTTACATTTTACCTAGTAAGTGCTTAATTACTGGGGTAAAATATTTGAAAATTGTTCTTAGAAAGCAGCGGTCACTTCTTGCTTAAAGCTCCTGGATTTCTGTTCCTGCCATGCATACCTATCTCTAGAAAAACTGCAGCTAACAAAAGTGAAGCATATGCCAGTGTTGGAAAACCACAAGCTATAAATATAAAAAAAAGCAAAAAGCTAGTGAAAACAATTACATTTAGCACAAACTCTTTGAAGTTCAGTATTAATAAGTGAACAATGAGCATTCTCTGTTAAGCTTACAGAAACCAAGAGGTAGCAGTTTGCAAGGGGCAGACTTTTAATGTGATTGGAGTATAACAGACAATCTATTTACAGCATGCTCTGGGGAGCTTATAAACAAATGTTGAGTAATTTCAGCCAGCAGTAATTACCCTTGCAGCCGACAAGGATAGCATGATACTTTCTCCTTCACCTTCAGCCTAGTCCAGAAGGCACTATACACAATGGCATTTACTTCCAATTATTTCTACATTTCTATGGCTAAACACCAAAGTATATTATTATAGAACATTTTAGAAGCTTTTTAAAAGCTTGTTTATTGGGACAATTAAAAGTCATCACTATGACAGCAAACAAGCCTCTATTCCTTAAAACATAACATCAAATTAACTGTTACACACTTAACATCCACTTGATTTCTGTCTTCCATTTTATCTGTCAAAAGGCACACATAGCATGACCCCCCCCCCCCCTAAATTCTTAAATATTAATGTCAAACACTTTCATATAGTTACACCATGTGTAGCTTCTGTCTTAGCTTAGCAAGTGTAACAAATTTCCTGAGGGGAATAAAATATTGTTGAAGTCAAACCAATATTTAATTTATTTTTCTTAAATTTGGACTTGCATTATTGCTAGAGCTGTAATTATCAAATTTCACTGGCTCCTTATAACTGAAGAATTAAGGGCATGTACTATGAAAAAAAAAATATTTTAGAGCATATGTGGCATTTATATTAAATGGAGTGCTTTATTCCAAAACAAACATTTTTTAAAGTAAAATTCAATGAAATTTAATTTAAAAAAATGTATCTAGCAACAGAACTTCTCTCTGTCTAGAATATGATATGAAAGGGATTATGCAAAATCAAACAAGACAAAATTTACTCAACAAGTTTGCCCAATGAATTCTTCCATGAACAGTGTAATGGAACTATACATATGGCAAACTGTCCAAAAGTAATTGGGGTAGTCAGTGGACTGTGAGGTCTGCTAGTTCACTGACGCCATGGACTGTTTGGTGTTCTCTATGCTTCTATCCACTTCAATACCTTCAGTTCACATACTTGCTGTGTAGATTGACAGCTGCTGCCTAAACCCCAAAATGTATTATTTACATTTTTTTGATAAGTTACATCAGTTTCCATCTTGTCACATTGCATTCCCTGACAAACCATAACATGTTGTGAAATGAACAGCATCCGGAAAAATTTCTTTTAAGATGTTAACGGTTCTTTAAATTCAGAGGTGATTTTTAAAGAACATGCAATTAACAGCTCAAGAGGGTCATTTTTATTACCAGCAAGGGCTATTTTCATCTAAATGATTTAAATATAATATACAAAGGCCTATTTAATAAGGTGCTTTAGCTGTTTAGGATCAGATTCTGTACATGGTGTCTAAAATCTAGAAGTTAGGTGCAGTTTATAGAATAGCACACAGGGCTGGGGAATGGGCATTTAGGCCATTTATAACCTGGTATAAATACCCACACCTAAATATAAGCACGTTCCCCCAAATTCTATAACAACGCACCCAACTTTGAGTAATGCCCTGACACACACCCACATGGCCACACCCCCTGTTCAGCTACACGTGTTGGGATTTACAGTGGGGGAAATAAGTATTTGATCCCTTGCTGATTTTGTAAGTTTGCCCACTGACAAAGACATGAGCAGCCCATAATTGAAGGGTAGGTTATTGGTAACAGTGAGAGATAGCACATCACAAATTAAATCCGGAAAATCACATTGTGGAAAGTATATGAATTTATTTGCATTCTGCAGAGGGAAATAAGTATTTGATCCCCCACCAACCAGTAAGAGATCTGGCCCCTACAGACCAGGTAGATGCTCCAAATCAACTCGTTACCTGCATGACAGACAGCTGTCGGCAATGGTCACCTGTATGAAAGACACCTGTCCACAGACTCAGTGAATCAGTCAGACTCTAACCTCTACAAAATGGCCAAGAGCAAGGAGCTGTCTAAGGATGTCAGGGACAAGATCATACACCTGCACAAGGCTGGAATGGGCTACAAAACCATCAGTAAGACGCTGGGCGAGAAGGAGACAACTGTTGGTGCCATAGTAAGAAAATGGAAGAAGTACAAAATGACTGTCAATCGACAAAGATCTGGGGCTCCACGCAAAATCTCACCTCGTGGGGTATCCTTGATCATGAGGAAGGTTAGAAATCAGCCTACAACTACAAGGGGGGAACTTGTCAATGATCTCAAGGCAGCTGGGACCACTGTCACCACGAAAACCATTGGTAACACATTACGACATAACGGATTGCAATCCTGCAGTGCCCGCAAGGTCCCCCTGTTCCGGAAGGCACATGTGACGGCCCGTCTGAAGTTTGCCAGTGAACACCTGGATGATGCCGAGAGTGATTGGGAGAAGGTGCTGTGGTCAGATGAGACAAAAATTGAGCTCTTTGGCATGAACTCAACTCGCCGTGTTTGGAGGAAGAGAAATGCTGCCTATGACCCAAAGAACACCGTCCCCACTGTCAAGCATGGAGGTGGAAATGTTATGTTTTGGGGGTGTTTCTCTGCTAAGGGCACAGGACTACTTCACCGCATCAATGGGAGAATGGATGGGGCCATGTACCGTACAATTCTGAGTGACAACCTCCTTCCCTCTGCCAGGGCCTTAAAAATGGGTCGTGGCTGGGTCTTCCAGCACGACAATGACCCAAAACATACAGCCAAGGCAACAAAGGAGTGGCTCAGGAAGAAGCACATTAGGGTCATGGAGTGGCCTAGCCAGTCACCAGACCTTAATCCCATTGAAAACTTATGGAGGGAGCTGAAGCTGCGAGTTGCCAAGCGACAGCCCAGAACTCTTAATGATTTAGAGATGATCTGCAAAGAGGAGTGGACCAAAATTCCTCCTGACATGTGTGCAAACCTCATCATCAACTACAGAAGACGTCTGACCGCTGTGCTTGCCAACAAGGGTTTTGCCACCAAGTATTAGGTCTTGTTTGCCAGAGGGATCAAATACTTATTTCCCTCTGCAGAATGCAAATAAATTCATATACTTTCCACAATGTGATTTTCCGGATTTAATTTGTGATGTGCTATCTCTCACTGTTACCAATAACCTACCCTTCAATTATGGGCTGCTCATGTCTTTGTCAGTGGGCAAACTTACAAAATCAGCAAGGGATCAAATACTTATTTCCACCACTGTATGCATGCCTCTTTTCAGAATACGCCTAAAAAGAAGCACGTGTAAATTCCAATTAGTGCCAATTAGTGATGATTTTTGGTTGTTATCGGTTAATTATCATCACTGATTGGCTCATGTCAGGGGCATTCTGAAAAGTTGCGAGTGGAATTGCAGAACACTGCCTAACCGAGCATAACCTGGGCACCAGCATTTTCAGCAGGCGTAAGTCCAGCACCCAAAAGTAAGGTGTGGGAATCTGCACTAAAGGGTCCTTTTAGTAAGTTGCAGTAAAAGGGGGCCAGCACCAGTGTCAGGACATGTTTTTGACACATGCTGAGGCCCCCTTTTACCACAGCAGGTAAAAGGTTGTCTTTTTTCTGGAAAGAAAATGGCCATGTGGTAAGTGAACCACTTGCCACGTGGCCATTTGGGGGCGGGGGCACTTACTGCCACCCATTGAAGTGGCAGTAAGGGCTCTCACACTAACCCAGCGGTAACCGAGCTGCGATTACTGCAGAGTAAGCACTGACGCTACAAAAATAGAAAATACTTTTGTAGCTTCGGAAATGTGCTTGCTGGTGGTGGGAACAACCATCAGGCTCCTGCAGTAGCCCAGCGGTAGTTCCAGATAGATGTGCAGCAAGCCTGTTGCTGCCCACCAACCCTTTAGTAAAAGGGCCCCCTAAGTGCTACTGTAGATAAGGTGTACACTCTTTATAGAATAGTGCTTAGCACTGAATTTCATCAGCACCTATGTTTCAGCACCATTTATTGAATTCCCTCCAATGTGCACTCTTTCCTGAGAGTGCATGCATGTGCACACATGTATGATAATTCACACATGCATGATATAGATAGCGTCGCTGAATATATGAATAGTGCTGTGACCACTATCTGTTTAGTCTGGGTTTGCCTGGATCTGTCTAGGTGTGTCCATGATCTCCCCCTTTAGAGCCTCCACATCTCTGGTGATCCTGAAAAGTCAGTAAAAGGGAGATGGCACTTGCATTATTCCAGTGCACCTGCAGATGTCTGTACAAAGCCTCCCCTAGCACAACATCAGGATCTCCATGAACAGAGGCCAGATCAGATGCTGGGGTATCCTGCATATACGTGAGGTTGGTAGCTATTAGTTGGGCCTAGTCTGTGTGCATTATGAGATGATGCTCCCTGCTACAGAGGCATGCAGCTCATGAGTGATACACTTGTGGCAGCCCATGGGGGATTTTGGGTGATGTTGACAGCCATATGACAGACATTCCTTTGAGCAAGCTGTCATCTCTCACAACACTGTAATTGGTTGGGTTAGGGGGCATATTGGGAGTGTGGGAAGGTGATCTGTACATGGGGGTGGGCTAGCCAGAGATACTCCAGGTTAGTATCATCAACAGATGTGTGAGGCACCTTTGTGCCCATGGTGTTACTGTGTATACAGCAGCTAAATAGTACTGCATTTATACACTGTGAATATGTACTGGCTACTCTGCCACTGTGGTGTGACCTCAGAGGTCTTCAGCTATATACATGTACTCTCAGTGTCTTGCTATCTATGTGGCTTGGCAGGGTATCACATACAGTAGGTGAGGTTGGTGTGGATGCTTGTTGGTAATGTAGGTCCTTACCTTGCCAGGGTCTTCTGGATCTCTTCCCAGACCCTTCTTCCTAATGCTTGTGGGACCCTGTGCCTACCCTCCTTAAAGAGGAGCTCCTCATTTTGCATGACTAGGAGTACCAGGAAGTTGCTTTCCTTTTCAGAGATATTTCAGTCCCCTCTGACCACCATCTTATATGTGCATGTGGCAGGTTCTGATAGTGGGCACTGTATATATTGTGGATCTTGGTTGGACAACGTAACGGCTCTGGCTGCTGCCCTATGGCAGTCCTAGGCATTGCCAGGTAAAGCTGTATATATGACAGCCTGCATGGCACTTAGATGGCAGATCTCAACATTTCGGAGGCTGGACAGAAGACTATATAGCTTGCAGTGCAGGCGTATGACTGCTGGACATCCAGCAGTGCATGTGTATGGCTGCCAGGGGAGCTAGGTACATATTTTTCCAGGCAAGTGGTATATGACCATCTTCCACTGCCAGGGGGCTCAACAATCTCACATGCTTCCATATTTGGACCTGCCTTTGATGTGTTTGCCATGAGGATTTGCACTTCTTCTTGCTTGTCTTCAATCTATTAGTTTGGTTGGCTCAGTTTTCAATTGGTTGTATTCATCTTTCTAACTGCTCTTTTTTTGTTTCTACTCCTACTTTTTAATCTGCTGAGATATATTTATCCTGTAGTGCTCCTCAGTATTCTATCCTTTTTCTTCAATTCAATCCCCCTCATTTTCAGTGACGTTTAACTGGCCAGGTACCGATACTGGCCAGTTAAATGTCATAAAACCAGCTATCCACCGATATTCAGTGGTACATCGCCGGCCATGTACCATTGAATATTGCCGGTTAGTATCTAGCAGCTAGCCAGTTATATTAGGCAATATAATTGGCTATCCGCTGATTTTTAAAATGTGACTGACCAAGTTTGGTGGCCATATTTGGCCACATGCAACCCTAGAATATCTTTGGCTGGTCTGAATTTAGAAACACAGAAACATGACAGTAGATAAAGGCCATATGACCCATCCAGTCTGCCCATCCTCTGTAACCACTAACATTTCCTTTTCCTAAGCAATCCCACATGCTTATCCCATGCCTTTTAAAATTCTGGAACAGTGCCCGACTCCACAACCTCCACCGGGAGGCCATTCCACACCTCCACCACCCTTTCTGTGAAATAGTACTTCTTTAGATTTCTTTTAAGCCTATTCCGTCTTAACTTCGTCATATGCCCCCTCATTCCAGAGCTCTCCTTCAGTTGAAAAAGGTTCTCTTCTTGTACATAAATTCCCTTGAGATATTTATGCGTCTCTATCATGTCTCCTCTCTCCCACCTCTCCTCCAGCGTGTACATGTTGAGGTTGATAAGCCTGTCCCAGTAATTTTTGCATACAAGACCACTTACTAATTTTGTGGCCGCCCTCTGGACCGACCCCATCCTATTTATATTTTTTTGTAGGTGTGATCTCCAGAACTGTACATAAGTACATAAGTATAAGTACATAAGTAATGCCACACTGGGAAAAGACCAAGGGTCCATCGAGCCCAGCATCCTGTCCACGACAGTGGCCAATCCAGGCCAAGGGCACCTGGCAAGCTTCCCAAACGTACAAACATTCTACACATGGTATTCTCGGAATAGTGGATTTTTCCTAGGTCCATTTAGTAGCGGTTTATGGACTTGTCCTTTAGGAAACCGTCTAACCCCCTTTTAAACTCTGCCAAGCTAACCGCCTTCACCACGTTCTCCGGCAACGAATTCCAGAGTTTAATTACACATTGGGTGTAGAAAAATTTTCTCCGATTTGTTTTAAATTTACTACACTGTAATTTCATCGCATGCCCCCTAGTCCTAGTATTTTTGGAAAGCGTGAACTGATGCTTCCACCTGTTCCACTCCACTCATTATTTTATATACCTCTATCATGTCTCCCCTCAGCCGTCTCTTCTCCAACCTGAAAAGCCCTAGACTCCTTAGTCTTTCTTCATAGGGAAGTCGTCCCATCCTCAATATCATTTTAGTCGCCCTTCGCTGCACCTTTTCCAATTCCATTATATCTTTCTTGAGATGCGGCGACCAGAATTGAACACAATACTCAAGGTGCGGTCGCACCATAGAGCGATATAATGGCATTATAACATCCTCACACCTGTTTTCCATACCTTTCCTAATAATACCCAACATTCTATTCACTTTCCGAGCCGCAGCAGCACACTGAGCAGAAGGTTTCACTGTATTATCGACGACGACACCCAGATCCCTTTCTTGGTCCGTAACTCCTAACGTGAAACCTTGCATGACGTAGCTATAATTCGGGTTCTTTTTTCCCACATGCATCACTAGAGACTTCAGCCAGGGCTGGCCAAAGATAAACCATACGTTCAATGCTGGTCATCGGAAATAGCCCAGCATTAAATATCATGTCTCAGCATAGACTGCGGGAGTTAGCTGGTCTAACTCCCGCAGTCTGAAAATCGGCCTCAATGTCTTTTTGAGCGCCTAGCCTTATTGATTCAGGACTTCAACATAAGACTTTTCTTTTGTGCTGATGACATCTTATTGATTTCCCTGTTTCTCCTATTTTCATTGATCTGACTCCCTTACAGTCTTGCCTTCTGGCACTTTCAGATTGGCTAAGGAATCATAAGTTGTTTCTTAATCCATCTAAAACCACAGTTTGTTGATTTACTGGTTCACATCCCATTCCCTCTTTGAAGCTAATGCTTTTTAACATTCCTATTCTGCCTGGTGATTCATTCCGCTATCTTGGAGTACTTATTGATTCTCACCTATTTGATAAGCAAATTTCTCAGGTCTGTTTCTATTGGCTTTGTCATCTTTGTTCTATTAGCAAATTCCTGGTCTTTTTTTCTGTACACACTCTGATTCATGTTTGTGTCTCACATTGATTACTGCAATACAGTCTACTGTGGTATTACTTCTCAACTGCATTGACTCCAAACACTTCAAAACTCAGCCATCCATCTTTTATGTAATGTTAAGAGACATAACCATGTTACCCCACTTGTAAAGCAGTTGCATTGGTTACCTATTAAATATCATCTTTGGTTTAAGGTGTTTTGTATTACTGATTAATCCATTAGGTGGTCTATCCTATCTTTCATCCCTAACAATCCCTTGCACGCCCGACTGTGCATTGAGATTCCTCAATGCTCACCGACTGATTCTCCCATCTCCTAAATTGACCCATTTTGAGTCAATGCATAATTCAGCTTTTTTCTTCTTATCCCCATTCCTCTGTAATAATTTGACATCTCACATCTGTTCAGAACTTCATTTCCTAAGTTTATAGTTCTTTTTAAATGCAACTTCTTTCAGTCTGCTTTTGGTGTTCTTGAACAATAGGGTTTGATTGGCCTGCAGACTAGTGTATCCTTGGGTTGTGGTTGGTGTTTTAACTTTTCTTTGAGTGTATGATTGTACTCTTTCCTATCCTAAATGAAGTTCTTTTCAGTTTTTTTTCTTTGTTTTTTTTTTTTTAATTGTAAACTGCTGTGATCTGTACCCAGCAGTATTTTGCTATTATCCACATGTATCTCCTATATATATTTCCCCCCCTATTTTTCCACATTTTTCCCATGGTGCAGAGATACATCTATTTTACTTGGCATATACATGTGCCACCCTGGTCTTGTAAAATACATCCCATTTCTGTATGGATTTTCCAACCTGTTGAGACTCACACATCTGCAATCTAACTGAACTGGTGCTACCCATATATATTCAGCAGTAGTGCTGCTGCCTATCCATATAGTGTCACCAAACGTATTTTTTTTAACAGCATGGCTGCCATTAAAAAAAAAAATCATTGCTGCCACTGAAAATTGATCCTACTATTCTTAATAGCATCTGTTACTTTATCTTAGATTGTAAGCTCCTTGAGCAGGGACTGTCCCTCTATGTTAAATTGTACAGCGCTGCATAACCCTAGTAGCGCTTTAAAAATGTTAAGTAGTAGTAAGTAGTATCTGCAAATTCAGAGAACAAGAACATGAAAACATACCTATATGTTCATTATAGATGGATAAAAAAATACCATAAGGAAGAATATCACATTTCATTTTGAAAATTATGCCAATCAATGATTTCCCACAAAACTTAGCCACACCCAGAGAGGTGTAATTTATTTTTTTAGATAGAAACCACAAGTTTCCATGAGCTTTATCACAAATGCATTGTTAGAAAGCTTTTTCATTTAATTAATATACTGTATGTATCATGACACAAAGACCTCAAAGTACTGGCTTATTTTGCCAAAGAACTTTGCTGGGTGTGATTGTATGTGATGATCTTAAGGTGGCCAAACAGATAGAAAAGGCAACTGTGAAAGCTAGAAGGATGCTTGAGTGCATAGGGAGAGGAATGGCCAGGTGGTAATTGGCAGTGTATGTGGGCTGACGATTGCCGCCCGGTTAATTTGTGCTAAGTCAAAAGGTGGCGGTAAGGTCTGAGGCCCAAAATGGATATGCGCTGATTTTTATTTTGCTGCACGTCCGTTTTCGGCAAAAAAATACCTTTTTTCCAGGCATGCTGAAAAATGGACCTGCGCAGGCCATTTTTTGGCGCATCTTAGTAAAAGGGCTTCAAAGTGTATGAGGACAGATTAAAGATCTAGGTATGTATACTTTGGAAGAAAGGCGGGAGATGGAGATGTATTGTATTGTATAGCTTATATTCCACCTTTAACCTTAAGGATGCAAGGCAGATTACAAACAAAAGAGAATGTCACAGTCAAAGGAATTTACAACAATCTTCCTTATCAAGCAAAGTCAAATAAAATTTACAATCATTGATTTATAAAATAAATTAGTTTTTAGTATATTTTGGAAGAAAAGATGAAATTTGACACATCTGGTAGGGAAATTATTACAAATTTTTGCACTTCGATATATAAAAGACTGCTCCTAAATAGACTTTTGGCTTATCTTTTTCACTGATGGAAAATCTAAGTTCAATCTTTGTACCTATGCGGCATAAATGCACAGGAGGCAAGTCTCTTTCAATTGAAAGGAAGCTCTGGAATGAGGTGGCATAGGACAGACTCAGAAGTAACCTGAGGAAATACTTCTTCATGGAAAGGGTGGTGAAATCATGGAATGGCCTCTTGGTGGAAGTGGTGGAGATGAAAACAGTATCTAAATTCAAGAGAGCTTGGGACAAGTACATAGGATCTCTGAGGGAGTGATAGAGAGAGTAGATGGTATGGATGTCCAGACCGGATAGGTCATATGTTCTTTTTCTGCCTACATTTTTCCATGTTTCTATGTGGGACAGTAGTACAAATATAACTTCCCTATTTCATATGGGAATCCATGTCTGCTTTGAGAAACCTGTCAGAATTTATACCTGCTTCAAGGCACATCTAAGTTCTTGCTCCAGGGGCAGTTATAAATCTTGATGTGCCTGGTCTCCATGATGTCAGCCTCCCCCTCTTTCATGTCCCCACTCTGATGCCAGCTTCTTCAAGCTTCATTGGTAGCATATCCAATTTCCCTCCCACACCCACAGCACAGCCAATCAGGCCAAATAGCACACCTGAACCTCCTACACTGATAGCATAGCTAGCCATGCCCAAGAGCACACCTGATCACCACTCTCACACCACAGCCAGCCATGCCCAGTTGGACACTCCACCCCCTCCACCATAAAAATAAAGCTAACCATGCCCTCTAGATCCCAGAGGCCCCCATGTGTGGGCACAAGCCCAACATGTAGGAGTCTTCCCCACACTCACTCATCCCGGTGCCCAAGGCCTGCAAAAAAGTCCTTTGGGCTGTAAGTTCCCCACCCCTGACCCCTTGACCCAGTCCCTGGTATTACTGGGAGTCCTAAAGCTTAATGGGGCTTGAGCAATGCCCATTCACACCCATATCATGTTCTCAGGGCTTCAAAATAGCCACTGAGACCTCTTGAGGTAATATCATGGTATTATCACTAAGGAGTCTGACTTCCATATATAGAAGTCTTGGTGACCATTTTGGAGCCTGGAAGATATGAGGTAGGAGTGAGTAGGCATTGCTTCTGCCCCAGTAGAAACCAGGGAACCTCAGTAAGCCCAGAGACTGGGTCGAGGGGTGGGGGCAGAGGGAATGCAACCCATGGTCCTTTTTTGCTGATCTTGGGCCTGGGGTGGGGAAAGATTCTCATATGCTGGGCTCTTGCCCTCATGTGGGGGCCTCCGGGGCTCTGGCAGGCATGGTTGGCTGTGCTGTGAAGGGGGATCGGGTGTGCTATCGAGCATGATTGACTGTGATATGAGGCAGGGGTCAGGTCGAGTATGCTACTGGGTACGGTTGGCTGTGTTGCGAGGAAGGAGGGGAATCAGGTGTGTTATCTGGTGTAATTGGCTGTGCTGTGAGGGTGGTGGGCAGGACAGGATGCAACCACTTATAGTTGACTATGCTGTAGGGGTGGGGAGGGATCGGTTGTGTTATTGGATGGACCTTGGGTTGGAGTAGGGGGCCACCTATTGAGGGGGGGAACCACCAATGCTGGGATCGGGGCCTTTGGCAGAGGGAGCAGCAATTTTAAAAAGCTGGTTCCACATCTATGTGGAGGAGTAAGTACTTTTTCTTGTCTATGTCCAGATTTCTAAATATCACTGTTCCCTCTAGATGTGAAACATCTTGGTGTTTGGCAGATCTTATTAAATAGTATAAGAATTCCATACTGTTCTGACTTGGACGTTTGAATTCCCCTCTGCACATCCTTTCTGAAATTTGCCTCTATGTGTACTGTATGGAGGGTAGTTCTATCAAAGATAGGTGCCAAATGTGGTGATATTCAGCTACTATCCATATAGCTAAGTGGTTTAATTTAAGACTGTTTTTTTGCTGGCCTAGATCAAATTGTTTAGCTATGTGAACATTGTCTGAATATTGCCACTGTACGCTCAGCTGCTTCTCGTGTCACTCTAACACTATCTCTGGCACTATCCAGATAGTGGTTAGAGGGATTTTTGCTGGTAGTGTCCAGATAGCGTCACTGAAAATCCATAGACAGGACATAATATATTTGACGGCAGCCTCTAAATGTAGAAGACCTTTTGAAGATTGACCTGAGTGTTGGAATATGAATGGTTTTCATTTGCTTTGCTTACAAAAACAGAAAGAGGTTTAATTTCACAGAACAATTTCAGTATTTTAGGGGTTAAATTGAATTCTGTGCAATAACCCTCCAGCTCAGACAAAAATTGTTTATTTTAAATGTGAAGCAACTTGTTATTAAGCTATATCACATTTTTATAAGCTTTCATTACTTCTTTTGTGTCTTTACAGAAGCATTTGATCTTTAAAAAAGAACTTCCTACAGTTAAAAAAGATATTAAGAGGAAAAAAAAACACTGGGAGCCATAGTGACAGGTACAACTAAGGCTGTATCTCTCAGTTCCCTGGAAACCAGTCAAACGCTATCTCATCTTGCAATGGTTGTGTCTGATCCTCTGCTTCAGACATTCTCCTAATAACAGCAACTACAGAGGTGACTCTCTGCAAATAAGGGCTCAGTGCAACTGGACATCCATCATACATCTCAGGAGCAACATTAGACCACCCTAATGGGCTCTCCCGTCTTCATTATGATATTAATTCTCTAAATTTTCGAAGTGATTTCATTTGTAAAATGACAAAGGCCAGCTGCTCATGAGACAAACTGTTTTCATCCCCCTCCTGTATGCTCACAAAAGCTCTCTCTCTTACGTCTGTGCTGGGATGGGAGGAGGGGGGAGTTGTGGAATTTGATAGCATCAAAATCTCCTGTGATACACAACATAGCCTAACAACTATGCCACCTACCAGCATGGCATGCCTGGCCATTCAGCCTGAAGCTTTTCAAACAAAGGTGGATGAGCTGAACATAGATATTGGTCTGGGAACAAACTGTGCAAGGAAGAGAGGGTGTATAGAAAGTTAAGCATGGAAGCAAGGCAGGACTGAGGGGAAATGTGAGGTCAGAGTCAAGGCAAGGAAACTGAATTGGTCTTAAGAAGGCTGGTTTGCTTAGGTTAGGTTAAAGCATGGTTTTCTCTATGGTAATTAAAGCCTTTGCTATGGTTACAAACATAGTGATACTCAACCAAAATGAGATAATTTGTTTCCAATCTCCTCATATCTGAATTTTTAGGGAAGAAAAACTAACAGTGAAATCATTAATGTCGTAAGCGCTCTGAGATTTGTCACACACAATAACAGAAATGCCTTTTTAGAATACAGTGGGTGAGTTTACAGATTCTTACAGGAGGGATCACAGATATCACATATCATTGAATCTGGTTCTATCAAAAAGAAAAAAAAACATTTAATATGAGCAATTGTTTGTGTGTGTCAGTGGGGCTAGGTCACTAAAGCCCGCTGTCACTTAGCATGCATGCAAAATAATATGCCAGTCGTTAATGATTTATAGGGTAATTTTATATGCCACGTGAGCATGTAGAACAGAGATCTATATACTCAAGGAGGCAGTTATTAAAATGCCCGGGGATATATGTACATTAAAAGTGGGCACACAGAAACATATCATCTACTTTAAAATGATATACACATAAACATTCTTGGGAGGGGGAAGGGGCAATGAAGAAGCAGAGCAGGGGTGGTGTTTCTACTTCTGACCCTGTTTGATGAAATGGACTCATATGTGCCTATTCTCTCTAGCATATGCACACTCACACCTTAGGAGGCCTTTTAATAAAATGCAACAAGCACTAATGCTGTAGGGCATGCTCAGGTGTCTCACAGTAGTTTGGGGATTGGCACATGCTACCCCGTGAGCTAAAAAAATAACATTTATTGTTTAGTGCTGGGGCAGGTCTGGGGGGCAGAGAGTGGGTGTATGCTCTAATCATTTAATGCAGCTACATTGTCGTGCACTAGCTGATTAGTGTGTGGTTAGCCTGCAAGCCTTTACCACCTACAAAATAGGTGGTGGTAGAGACTCGTGCTATTGGCCACACACTAATAAGAAAATTAGCATATGACCATTAATACCGGAAATGGAAAAAATTGCCCATTTTACCCCTATGGTAAAAATGGCTTTTTAGCACGTGGAAACGATCCATGTAAAGACATGCTAAGGCCACGTTTTACCACAGTTTGGTAAAAGGGCCCCTTACAGCAGGTGTAAAGGGTGCATCTACTTTTCCTGGGGTGGTTATATAAAGGCATGTAGGTACATATACTAATTTTATAAAACACAACAAATGCATCTCAATGCCTTCTTGCTACATATCCTGTTATAAAATGACCCTTATGGAGGATAATTTTACAAGAGGGCAGCTAGTTATAGCACCTTTTAAGACACCTATGCTGAGCCTATTTTTTTTAAAGACAAGTAGGCGCCTGCTGGCATTTATAAAATACTAATGTGAGTGGCAGGTGCAGCCATTTAGGGCCAGCTTAAACATTGGACCGGGTGAGTCTCTGGCCGAGGATGCAGACAATTAAGGATGCCAAAATACCCAACCTCTGACCTTACTTTGTCTACTGGTTAAGCCTTTTCTTTTCCCCACCCTACCGTCTGGTCTCTCCCAGTCTCTCTTCCCCTTCCACATGGGTCCAGCATAGCTCCCTCACCTCTCTCACTACCCCACGGTCCTGTAAAGTTTACGTCGGTTGCCAGCGGCAACAGCAGAATGAGAGACTGAGTCTTCCCTCCACTGCATACTGCTTCCTCTGATGCAATTTTCTGTGGTGGAATGCAACAGTATATTTTGTATATTTTCTCTTTCATTACATTTTTTTCTATTTGATTTTAGAGTTTTTCATGGTTATTTTTGGTCTATTCCTAAAACCAATCCCTTCCGATATTCAGCCAGTGGTGGGCAGTGACTGCCCACTGCCAGCGTTCAACCCAGATAGTCAGTGTTGGGCCATTTCTGGTGACTGACATGGAATATCTGTTTCTTGCAATTTCTGCTAGCACATGACTGGTTATGCCAATATTCAGACTTAACCAGCCACAGCTTAACGGAGAAAGATAGAACTGATATTTATGCAGTCTTATTTGCCCATTAGGCTTGGCTGGTTAAATTCTGAATATCGGGACTTAGCCGACCATGCCTCTGGAATGCCTCCAACAATGCTGGCTTTATTTTCAGCGGCTATAACCAGTTAAATGCTGCTGAAAATTACTAGTTATCCACTGAGCCATGAAGTTTATATGAGAGATTAAAGATCAGAGTACCTCTCTGGTTCGATAAGTACAAGTTGTTGGACATTATCAAACCCTCCCTATCTTTAACCCTACGTGCCTGAATCTTATCTTCCTTATTCCACCCTAACATCTAATTGTATTTGTTCCCTACCGGACTTGGCGAATGTCTTTACGGTACTATGTAAGCCACATTGAGCCTGCAAATAGTTGGGAAAATGTGGGATACAAATGTAACAAATAAATAAATAAATAGTTTCAAATATCTATGAGACATAGGGAGGATGTTTTGGAACCAATTGTTTTTCTCCATTAGAAGGAGATTTTTTGTATTGGTTCTTTGTTTCCCCCTTAATTAAGAAACCATGAGATTACCCAACCCCTTTTAGGTTGAAGTGTACCAGGAGGTGATACTTATATTCATAATTGAATTTCCAGTAAGGAAATTCAATTATGAATATAAGTATCAAATAAGATGCAAATCAAATAAAAATGCAAAAAAAATGCAAATTCAATGATGCAAAATGCAAGATAAGAATTAAACATAGAATTAAGATGTTGAATAATTTTTCTAGGAGTTCATATACCTACACCCAAAGGAGTCAATTTTCCCAAAATGATTGGGGGTGCTAAACTCAACATGAGTGAATGCTCCCTGTTCAGAGTGATGGAGTTTGCTCAAGCACCCAGAGCACCTACAGAGCTGGCACCTATGCCTACACCGAGGGATCCTTTTACAAAAATGTGTTAAGATTTGGCGTTAATGCGTTTTAATGCAGGATTTTTCTGCATTAATGCCAAATCTAACGCAGCATTATTTAGGGCAATTTCAATTTTTAATTTTTTTTTTGTTACATTTGTACCCCGCGCTTTCCCTCTCATGGCTGGCTCAATGCGGCTTACATGGGGCAATGGAGGGTTAAGTGACTTGCCCAGAGTCACAAGGAGCTGCCTGTGCCTGAAGTGGGAAATTCAGGTCATTCATTAATATCATTAACATGAAATATCTGCTAGAAGTTAACACAGGAGCACTTACTGCTTCCTATTTAGGAGGCGCTAAGTGTTCCCACATTAATGCTGTTATCCAGTTAGCGCACTCCTGTGCTAGCTGGATAATGCAAGAATGGCCATTCCTTGCCCATGTCACACTCCCTCCCAAAAATATTTGTCAAAATTTACACATGCTAACCACACATTAAGGACTAATTTGGGCACTGAAAAAAACTGCACGGAGCACTATTGTATAAATGGTGCTCTGAGTTATAGAATAGTGGCTAAGTGCATAAACAGCACCTAACGTAAGGAGCCGGCGATTACGTCAGCTGAAAGCAGGTGTAAATGCCGGTGCCTAAGATAGGCTCCAAGCAGGTCTATTCTGTAACAATGTGTGTTAATTCTGGGAATGCCCCTGAAATGACCTTGGTCATGTCACCTTGAACAGCGCTGCGTACATCTAGTAGCGCTATAGAAATGATAAGTAGTAGTAGTAACTTCTGCGCTATAGGATTTCCTGTGCATCATTATAAAATGCAATGCATGCAGAAATCACAATTAATGCCAATAATTGATTGTTAGCAGCCAATTATTGGTGCTGATTGGCTCATTAATCAATTAGGACCCTGTTTACTAAGGTGCTCTGTAGGCACGCAAACATTTTAGTGCATGCTGTCTCTAGCATTAGCGCATGCTAATTTTTAGCATGCACTAAAAAGTTTGCGGCTAACAATCAATTACTGGCATTGTGATTTCTGCGTTCATTGCATTTTATAATGATGCACAGGAAATCCTATAGTGCAGAAGTTACTACTACTACTACTTATCATAAAGTATATCGGAACAGATCTGAGAGCCTAATATTAAGCCAGTGGTGATCAACGTTTTGCTGACTGCTTCTGGAATTAAACCCAGAAATTCAATGCTGGGCCATGCCCAAGCACGGACATTGAATATCTGGGTTTGCAGAGCCAGCTAACACATAGCTGGTTAAGTGCAATATTCAGCACATAACCAGAGCTCCCGTGCTAACCCGGTGGTCACTGGGTAGTGCGTGGCATTGCCCAATTACCGCTGGGTACACACCGACGCTACAAAAATAAATATAATTTTATAGCACCAGATACGATGGCACGTTGGGGGTGGGAACTACCGCTGGACTTCTGCTTTTCCTCACGCGGTTAACTGCTTCATGCAGTAAGTGCTTCACTTGCTGCGTGGCCATTTCCTCAAAAAAGAAAGACCTACTTATTTTACCTGCTGCGGTAAAGGGGGCCTCAATGTGCAATGCCAGTGCAGACCCCCTTTTGCTGCAGCTTTGTAAAAGAGGCCCTTAATCAGCTATGAAGAACTGCATAAAGATAAGGCTGTGTTTATGAGGTTATCATAGCAAGTTAAGGGGCCCTTTTACAATGGCGCGGTAGGCTCTATGCGCATGCAGTGTGCACCAAAATGAGACCACCGCTAGGCTAGCACACCCCCTGGAAGTAATTCTGGATTTGGCGTGTGCCCATACCACCGGGACAAATTATGGAGACCTTTTACAAAGGCGCAGCACATGCCAAAACAAGACTACTGCCAGGCTAGCACATTAGATGAATGGGTGGCGTTAAGGCATGTGCTGGTTTCAGTTTTAGTGCAGGTTCTTTTTCCAACCCATTGAAGAAAATCCCTGCTCCCATAAACTGTAAAAACCGGTCTGATGTGTGCCAAAAACACACATCCACACTACCGCAGGACACTTTTTGCTGTGGCTTAGTAAAAGGACCCCTAAGTACTGAAAATTGCACTTAACAAGCTAAGTCCAACTCTACCCCTGGTCAGTTCGGGTGCTAATCGGGCACTTTCAGTGACATTATCTGGTTAACTGTCACTGACAATGCCCCTTCAGCCCCAGCGAGGTGATTTAAATGGCCAGGAGACTCTTCTGGCCTTTTAAATTGTTTAGAATATTGGGCTCATGGTCTTTTTTTGCCATCATTTTCTCTGTTTCTATGATAGTTTCCCAATAACTTTCATGATAAAGACCAAATTCAGAACCTCTTTGAACTTTACATAGGACAGGATGCTCAACATCAGATGTAAATATTTATTTTGCAGGATTGATTTTTTTTGTTACCCATTTACTTAACCACCAGTTTCTAATTAACCAGTTAATTCTACTAAGGAGAACACAGATTCACTTACTGTTTCACAGACTGATTCTGAGTTAGTTTTATTGTTCCTGCTTTGTACAATAAAGGGGAAATTTATCAATGTGGGCTATAAAATTGGACCTGCGCTAAAATAGCATGAGTTAGTGGTACAATAACATATCTAAATGATAGCCCACATTGATAATTATGGATTTAAATTTCAAGAAACATGGGATTGTTGAATTTATATCCTTTAATTGCATAAGAAAAGACTGGCTTTTAACTGCACAAGGGTATCACAGTAAGAACTTGTAATTCTCTATTGTACTTGCGCTTCACAAACTTTCTCTGCATAGCAGAGTTGACTATGGTTAGCACTTTATATATATTTATCTGTAATTTGAAATCTTTCATAAAGTACAGTCAGTGAAAAAGGTGGCAACATGCCAACCTGTAAGGGTATGATTTAGATATCACACCTTTCCAATTTTAAATAATTTATACTGATTGATCATTATTTTCAACATATAATTCAGTGACAGTTGATAATACAATTATATTCAGAATTTTCATTCTATATTTTACAGTTCTTTATGAATTGGATCTCTTTAACATTTTGTAATTGCTTGAAATGTATTGTACCTGTTTTCAAAATCTTTGTATGTATTAATAGTGTCATTTTCTTGGTTATAAAGAAGTAATATACTATTCTCAGGTGTTTCTACATACCTCTTATTGCTAGAAAGGTATGTTGAAACACCTGAGAATAGTATATTACTTCTTTATAACCAAGAAAATGACACTATTAATACATACAAAGATTTTGAAAACAGGTACAATACATTTCAAGCAATTACAAAATGTTAAAGAGATGTGTCAGTCTAGTTTTCCAAAGATAGGAAAGCATGAAAGCTCAGATATGCTTAAACCAGGGAAACCTATTATCAGAAAAATAGGGCAGCATGAAAAGGTTCTCTATCACTAAATACCATACGAACAACCACAGCAACAACAACAATTCCTAAAATAACAAGACAAAAAAGCCCACCATCAAAGTAGGGCAAGAACAGGAAGAAAGTGCAAGCTAAAACTGAATTGGAATTTCTCCGTCTTATCAGAGTAACACCTGAGATGAAAGTCAGGCATGCAATGGAGGGTGCCCCACTGATGTCATGGCCATGAAAAAGAGATCTTATAACATCAAAACCATGCCTTCAGAGGAGTTGGAAGAAAGTGCTTTTGGTCATGCAGCAACATGGGGTGAATTGGACTGTCCCTCTTGCTGAAATAGTACCTGAGAGGCAGCGGAGTGCACTTCAATGATGTCAGTGGCTGCCTTTAAAATCAAAGTCATGCTGCAGCACATGGCTGAAGGTACATGCCTTAAGGGGCATGCCCAAAGGGGAATGCCCCTTTGGAACCTCTTCAGAGCCCTGATGGAGTACCAGGGATATCCAGCAAGGAACATTTGGACAGGCAATTTACATTATAATATGTAACTAGAAAAGTCTAAAAGCATTACTGCATTGACCCTGATATTTAAGGGCAGTTGGTTGTGGATCAGAGTTATGGTGATATGTTCAATCCTTGTCCACAGGAAGGAGTTTGTATGAGCACCACTGATTTCCACCTCCTTCTCCTTTGATTTGTTTGTATAATTCTTGTTTGGATATTCCCATTAATGCCTTAACACCTTTAGATGAGACCATTTTGGAGGTTCCTGTTTCTACTTCAATGGTGATTGATTTTGATATGCTAAAGTGGTCTCCTTAATGACTTTTGCTGAAGGAATCCAGGATATTTTGATAGTTGTTAAGGGTAGTGTCTTGAGGGATACTTGTCAAATAATGACTAGAATAGAAGGCATATTTCAAGAAAGGATAATTCAATTATGAAATATCACCAATGAGACTATTTCTAAATTTATGGACTCCAAGTTTTCCATGATAGAAAAACATGCTTCAGTTTTGGAGCCACAGGCTTTTACATAAAGGCAGTTAATAAATCCCAATAAATTAATAAATAAATTTACATGCTGTGCATGCCTCTGCAATTAAGAACTCTTTTTCTTTACATTAATAATTAGAGGCTCTTGAGAATACTATTAGGATGAAGAATTAGCATTTTCTTAATTTCCCTTCTACTCATTTGTTGTCTGCAGAGATTTTACTTAGGAAGTATTCCAAAGAAGAGTTAAATATTGCTACTCATGAATTCTTATATTCCTAATAAGGTCCATAAGGAGGGTAGTAATGAGGAAGGTATAGGGGGGTTGACTCAAGAAAGAAATTTTGATTTGATGTGTTTCTTAGAAAACTCTAAAGATTTTATTATGACTAGGGAAACCCTCCTTATTACCTTCTGCAATGATACGAATGAAATGATAGTGATGATAGCCTACCTTAAGAAAAACAGATGCCTTATTTTGAGGTCAGAATTTAAGTTTTCCCTGACATTAAATGTTAAATGCATTTACATTCAAAAAGAACATTTATTATTTTGAAGCTTCAGGTTCTTGCATTGAGGCTTCTATTTTTTTGAAGATCCCTTACAAGTGATTAAGGGCTGTTTTTACTAAGCTGCAGGAAAACGTGGACTTAGTGTGCCCTTATGTTGGTCTTTCCTGTACACTAAGGCCATATTCAGTGCAGCTGGAAAATGGCTGATTTTCCATTTTCCAAATTAATAGCCATGTGCTACTGTTGTATGATTTAGAGATCACATCTTTCCATTTACATTAATTAGTCATTGAATTCATTTCAGTGACTGTTTACAATAAAATGATAGTCAACATTTTCATTCTATATTTTTAAATTCTTTATGAATTGAACCTCTTTAATTTTTTTTAATTGCCTGAGATGCATTGTACCTGTTTTTTAAAAAATCTTTAGATGTATCAATAGTGTCATTTTCTTGGTTATAAAGAGGCAACACACTATTCTCAGGTGTTTCAACATACCTTTCTAGCAACAAGATGAAATGCCAGTCTAGTTTTCCAAAGTTAGGAAGACATGAAAGATCAGATATGCTTAAACCAGGGAAACCTAGTATCAGAAAAATAGGACAGCATGAAAAGGTTCTCTATCATTAAATAACATATTTACCCCTGTTTACAAAGCTGTAGTGGCTGCCAGTGCAGTAATGCTGACAAAGCACATTCACTTTGAATGGGCTGTACCAGCATTGCCATGCGAAAGCCACTAGGGCGGCTTTGTAAAGAGAGGGGTTAGTTAGCTTTAAGTAAACATTATACTTAGGGGCCCTTTTACAAAGGCATGTAAGGGCCTATGCACGGCCAGTGCACACCAAAGCAGCATTACCGTCTGGCTACCATGTGCCCTGGGCGGTAATTGCAAATTTGGCACCCACCAAAAACACACAGTAGAAAATATTTTCTATTTTCTACCACGGGATACCTACTTGATGGTAAACAGCTGTTGGCACGCACTGCATGCTTACTGCCTGAGTAGTATGTGAGACCTTATAGCTAAGTCAATGGGTGATGGTAAGGTTCCAGGCCAAAAATGAACGCACGCTGGTTTTCATTTTGCCGCATGTCCATTTTCTGACAAATTAAAATAATCACTTTTTTCTAGATGTGGTACCATAACAGGCTCATTTTCAAAAGAGAAGGACATCTATCTTTCGACATAAATCAGAAGATGGACATCCTTCTCCCAGAGACGTCCAAATCGGTATAATCAAAACCCGATTTTGGATGTCTCCAACTGCAGTCCATCGCACGGACATCCAAATTTCAAGGGGGGTGTTGGAGGCGTAGTGAAGGCACGACTTGGGTGTGCCTAACACTTGGATGTCTTTGACCCATAATCAAAAAAAGCAAGGACGTCCCTGACGAACACTTGGATGTTTTCACCCGGACATGTTTGTTTTACGAATACGGCACAAAAGGTGCCCGAAATAACCAGATGACCACCGGAGGGAATCGGGGATGACCTCCCCTTACTCCCCCAGTGGTCACTAACCCCCCTCCACCCTCAAAAAACATCTTTAGAAATATTTTGTGCCAGCCTCAGATGTCATACTCGGGTCCATGACAGCGCATGAAGGTCCCAGGAGATGTTTTAGTGGGTACTGCAGTGCATTTCAGACAGGCGGACCCAGGCCCATACCCCCCTACCTATTACATTTGTGGAGGAAACAGTAAGCTCTCCAAAACCCACTACAAACTCACTGTACCCATATATAGGTGCCCCCTTCACCCATAAGGGCTATGGTAGTGGTGTACAGTTGTGGGTAGTGGGTTTGGGTTTTTTGTGGGAGGGTTCAGCACACAAGGTAAGGGAGCTATGTTCCTGGGAGCATTTTATGAAGTCCACTGCAGTGCTCCCTAGGGTGCCTGATTGGTATCCTGGTATGTCAGGGGGACCAGTGCACTACAAATGCTGGCTCCTCCCACGTCCAAATGGCTTGCATTTGGACATTTTTGACATGGACATCTTTGGTTTTGATAATCGCTGAAAGTCAGAAACATCCATATCCAAGGATGTTCAAATCTAGGGACGTCCAAATTTCAGGATTTGGACGTCTCTGATGGTATTTTTGAAACAAAAGATGGACGTCCATTTTTTTTTCAAAAATACGTTTTTCCCTGCTCCTGGATTTCGACGTTTTGCAAAGATGTCCAAATCACAACTTGGACGTTTCTTTCGAAAATGCCCCTCCATGTGTCTGGCGCACACCAAAAACATGCACTCATACTGCCGTAGGCCTCTTTTTGGCACACATTTGTAAAAGGGCCCACTTAGTTTTTTTGATTGGTTTTGTCAGTATTACCCTGTTGATATATTTCTTCATGTGCTAATGTTGCCAAAATAAGCACATGAGCATTTACTGACACCTGTTTCGTAGGTGGTAAGGGCTCATACACTAATCCTATGCTGATTAGTGTAGAAACACCCACTCTTTGCCCCCAGATATGTCCCCTCTACAGAAAAATAAAAATTGTTTTTTAGTGTGTGGTTTACATGTACACATTGCAGAATTACTGTTGGGATGCCTCAGCGCAATGGTCATGCATTAGTGCTTACCGCAGATTAGTAAAAAGATGTTACCAAAGACTAAATAACATTTTTTTGGATTTCTACACTTTCGGAAAAATGTAATTCTGACTGGAAGAAGGACTGAATAATCACATCTTTTGGAGCTATGATTAGATTGTGGTGATAATTGGATCTGGCTGGTTAATTGGTAGGAGTTAGTTCTCTCTTTTAGGGGTCCTTTTACGAAGCTGTAGCAAAAGGGGGCCTGCACTGGCTTCAGCACATATTTTTTATGCACACTGAGGGCCCCCTTTTTCTGCAGTAGGTAAAAGCTGGTTTTTTTTTTAAAGACATGGACGTGCTTGCCGCATGCCCGTTTTGGGTGGGAGCACTTACCGCCAGCCATTGAGGTGGCAATAAGGGCTCCCGTGCTACCCCGACGGTAACCAGGCAGCATGTGGCACTGCCAGATTACCGCTGAGTAAAATATTTTTGTAGTGCCAGAAATAGTGTGCGCTGGGGGTGGGAACTACTGCTGGGCTGCTGTGATAGCCCAGCAGTATTTTCCTTTTAGTGAGTGGTAAGCCTATGTTGGGCTTACCACTGCTTTGTAAAAGGGCCCCATAATGTCTTGAATTTTTTTTTTGTAATTAATATTATTTATGCACTTTTTTCTCCTGGATGTGGACTTCTGTGCTTTCTCAGAGGTTTTTTTGTCTTGTTGTTTTTTTTCTGTTCTTGTTTACTATGGTCCTTTTACTAAGTTGCCTTAAGCATTAATGCATACTTAATGCAGCAAAAATAGCCTAACGCTGGACACACTAAAGAATTCCACACTAGTTTAAGCATGTGTGTGTGCGTGGTAACTATCCCCCCATTTACTAAGCTGCGCTAGCGGCTGCCATGTGCTAATGCCGACACAGCCCATTCACTTTGAATGGGCTATGTCGGTATTGCCGCATGGCTTAGTAAATAGGGGGGTATGTGATACCTATTTTTTTGAGGAAGTGTGTTATGGGTGGAGAGTGGGCATTCTTACACTAACCAATTAACGTATCTACATTACCACGTGTCAACTGTTTAATGCATGGTTAACATGGGAGCCCTTACTACCTCCTAAATAGTTAGTGGTAACT
The DNA here is from genome assembly GCF_901765095.1 of Microcaecilia unicolor. Lineage (NCBI taxonomy): Eukaryota > Metazoa > Chordata > Amphibia > Gymnophiona > Siphonopidae > Microcaecilia > Microcaecilia unicolor. The sequence goes on from NC_044037.1 coordinate 238,284,069, forward strand.
GTTCCCACAGTACTTTTTAAAATGGCCACATGTTAATGGTTAGATTAGCATATGATCATTAATGAAAATAATAGAAAAAATGATCTTTTTATAGCCACAGTAAAAATGGCCTTGGTGCATGGGAAAAACACGCATAAGGGCGTTCTAAGACCAATTCTTACCACAGCTTAGTAAAAGAACTCTTGAGTGATTTATCATTTTCTTTGCTTAATATTTTTAAAAGGTATAGTTTATATTCCAATTTAAAAATCAGCAGGGAAGAACAAAAATTAACTAAACAGTCCTTAGCTGAAGAATTGGGACATCTATATCTAAAAGTGTTTTAATGGTAAATGCAAGAGTTAATGAGTGATAAACCAGCATATTTAATGCAGTTTAGTGAGTTAACCATTGATTCACTTATGTGGACTCAATGTGGCTTAATGCAAAAATATATTCAAAGGAGCTGTGTAGCTTGCAAGTGCAGGATAACCAACACATGAATAATTAATGCAGATTACAGCAAATCATATTAAGCAGCATGATTTGCACCTGCCAGCCAGGAACTTGAACACTTTACTATACTTCATGTGTGGACCTCAAATTGCATGACATTGCACCTTAGTTTGCAGGAGCAAGGAACGTGTGCATGTCAATCTGCAGCAGCAGCTGCCTAACATTTGGACTAAGCCTCGTTGCTGTTAGCCACCAGGCTTAGCAACATAAAGATGGAGCCAGGGATGCAGTGCAGCACAGAGGCAACCAACCAGAAAACCAGGACAGAAAAATGGCTGGATTTCAGCAACCAGAGATGATTAGGAACAAGGTAGATACACAAGGAATCCAAATCTTAGCAAAGATCAGAAGCAAAAGGAGAAAACAAGGAATATACAGTATCTATCTGTCGACAATATTAGATCACTCACATTATTGAGCATCTTCAATGTGAGGAACATAGCAATAAGGGAAAGGGAAATGGGACTTAATATACTGCCTTTTGTGGTATTTTGCAACTACATTCAAAGTGGTTTACATATATACAGGTACTTATCTTGTACCTGGGCAATGGAGGGTTAAGTGACTTGCCCATAGTTACAAGTCCACTGTACTAACCACTAGGCTACTCCTCCACTAGCTTAAGCTTAGAACACCCCCATAAAGTTATTCTTTATAGACATATAACCCCCCCCCCCCTCAATTCTCAGAACTCTACAATTAAAGACTCCCACATAAAACAACCTTTATAGCCACAAGTGACCCCTCAAGGAACCAGATTCCACAAAAAAGGACCAGCATAAGCAAATACCCATATTCTAGAAGACTGCAAATGAACTTGTGTGGATGAAGTTCCAAATGTGATGACCACAACTGGTGTCAGCTCATAGGGGGCCATAATAAAAATTGTTTTGAATATTAGGCCCAGTATTTTTACATTATATTTTGTATCTAGATCACAACTGTTTCACAGACACAAGATCTATGCCTTTCTCGATGTCTCTGTTAAATTGTAGAGAATGAGGAAAGAATTTCTTCAGCTTTGTTCCTAGGCTTTGGCCTTGGAGACATTTCTTTTAAAAAATTCCTCAGAATTATTTTGTCAAATTCCGGGGTCAGGAATATGTATTACTTAAATTAGCTCATTTGGAAGAGTTAGTGTTAAAGTTCATACGAGCAAAATATCTTCAAAAATTCAAAAATCAAACAAAATCCAAAATCAGCACATATAGGATTACTCTAAGTGAGAAACTATTTTACCTTCACACTCAAAAAAGTAGTGAAAAAAGACCTCAGTGTAACCACTCAAGCCAACCAAATTTAAGGCTTAAGCACAGGACACCATCATAGATAAGAAAAAAAACTCCACTCTATTGTAGTGCAAAAGTCTCTTCAGTTCCCAAACAGAGTAGAAATCCACATGTCCATCCACAGGCCAAAGAACATTAATCACAGTCGCTGTACTCCAAAGTCAGTAATTCTGTATAATCCACTTATCTCACGCTGTCTTCTTATTCCAATCAAAAGTAGACCAGCATGCTGACAGGCTCACAATACCCAACAGGGAATCCTCATTTCACCAAAGCTGTGTCATGACAACTGCTTCCAAAAATCAGGAAGGTTAACTGACAAAAAATGCCTGTAAGATCTTAAAAA